>NC_041815.1:7932942-8020442 GCF_900964775.1 Scleropages formosus | reverse complement strand
GGAATGTTGTCTATGCTTTGATGGCTTCATTGTCTGTGGCCCCAACATAGAACTGTGGGGGGTTGGAAGGAACCAAGAGAGAGACGGGGGATGCTAAAGACACACCACCCAAGAAGAGAAAATCTGCCTAGTACTTCTGAGAAGATCTGAAGGAAAGTGCAGGTTGAGTTCGGAGAACTTTGGGAAGAGGAGCAGAAAGCAGAACATGGGAAATTAAGAGAAAGCTCCAACAATGGGGGATGACAGATTGTGAATCTGAGAGGAAAGAAAGGGAGTGGGCAGAGGAAGTGTTAGATACTTTCAGCCTGTCCTTTTTGGACATGAAACTATTATACTTCTCCATGATAGCAATGAAGATGAGAAGGAATTTGGATTAAAAGATAAGAGAGAGACAATGCTGGAATAAAACAGGGTGAAAAAAGGGGCACTGATTAAAATTTAGTCACTGAGCAAAGTTCAGCGTCAAAATTTCTATCCAGTTTCAACCTGTTTTTTTTTTAATTTTTGTGAAATTAATTTTTTTTTCTCAGGCTTAAATTTTCTAAAAATGAATTTACTCGTGTTTCAGAACCAGGACATTTGTACTGCCTAGAACATAAGCTTGTGGAAACTTTTTTAAAGTAACCAGCCAACATATAGCAAATAGTAATGCCCAAGAAAGGATGGAAGAGGGGCAAAGAGGCAGTCAGGGCCCCTTTTCTTATAAACATATCCTTGGCAGGGTCTAATAACTTTGCGTTTGTGTCTGTGCCTGCATGTATGTGAGTGCATTTGCATCTCCGTGTTTCCAGCAACATTTTCTTGCCAATTTCCCATCCATTTTTCTAACTTTGGACATAAAATCTCGGAATTTACATTTTTAAGGAAAACTGTTATGCAATTTGTTCCAATGGAGGGATTTTCAGAATAGCGTCTGAATGATTGTCTCTACAGATGAAAATACGTTTTTGAGTGTTTGTGAGTACTGTACTGATATGAGGATTTGGCTTCCCTGCCAACATAATAAAAAAGGAACTTGTCATCAAGGGGCCAGAGGTCAGAGGTTGAATGTCAGAGGTCAGAGATTGGACTTTGAGGGAGTCAAGCACTGCGAGTTGACAAGCCTGAGAACATTTCCTGGAATCATGTGCAGAGTGAGGGAAAGCTGATGTTTTTTTTTTTTTTTTTTTTTCCTGGGATGATGCTCACCAGTTTTCTTAACATGGTAAATCATGGTCATAACTCAGATGGTGTACAGATACATTTACGTCAGGCTTGTCAGTTCAGCTGCAGTGTGGTGCAGAGACTAATGAACTGGACTCATGGTCAGGCTGTAAATAAATGACTTGACTGTCACATGGAAGAGCTGTTTATCGCTGACCTGGAGTGATTGAAACAAACTGGGTTTGGAGAGCAGACAACTGTGACATGAGCCAGTAAAAACATAATTTTTTTTTTATTCACAGAAGTCAGTGAGAGAGATGCCTTACCCAGGTTTTACCCAGCTTTGTGACTTGCTTTGTGGGATTGGTTCCGCATTACTTTGACATTAACTGAATAAGGAGTTATTAATAATGGACAGATGGTCACTTTTTCCCGCAAATTAGATTGTTTTGAATTCATCTGGGATATTTTTGCAATAAATATGTTATTCTGTTTAAAAGCTGCATTTAGTTGCAGCTGTCAGCATGATCATTGCAAATATATTTATCTTCTACTCTGTCTCATTTGTCACTTTGTCCCATACACACACACACATTTTCAGAACCGCTTGTCCCTTACGGGGTCACGGGGAACCGGAGCCAACCCGGTAACACAGGGCGTAAGGCCGGAGGGGGAGGGGACACACCCAGGACGGGACGCCAGTCCGTCACAAGGCACCCCAAGCGGGACTCGAACCCCAGACCCACCGGAGAGTAGGACTGCGGTCCAACCCACTGCGCCACCGCACCCCCTCTTGTCCCATACATTTTGTGTTTAATGCACGACTTCAGTTGACTTCCATCCTGGGCTGGTGTGTGCAGTATAACACTATATTTATCACTATTTAAAGTGTTAAAAGAAATAAATAATAGCTTGTATTTAGCATACTGGGTTAAAGTTATGCCAAAGCCAAGCACAATGAGTTTCCATAAATCTGAGACAAAGTACATAATTTAAAGCCTTAAATCAGTCTTTCAGAAAGGGTATCCAAAAATCTGAAAGACTGAATGTTTAATCCAAAATGAAGTCTAAACAAACCCAACTAGTTTGTATATGGAAAAAAAATGCTTGCCATACTAATCTATTGCAACATTTTTTATATTGTCATTCAAATAAATTTACGGAACATTCACATAACTTTGGCATTATAATTGTTTACTGAAGCATTTTAGGCTCGGAACCTCATGCAAGTGTGTCAAGATTCTGTTGAAATTTTAGTGAGAATTTTGCTTACAAGTCAAGATTACTAATTAGAGAAGCACCCCGAGGTCACGTCGGTGAAAAGGAAGGAAAGGAAGCAAAATGTGAGCGACAAGTCCTAGGATCAAAGCAGGAAGAGGCAAGACAGTGTGGTGGTCAGTGAGTCTGGGTGTCCATCTGTGTTTTGTTGCATCACACGTATCTCCCTCAGTCTCCTTAGGGCCAAGATTCGTCCAGAGTCCAGCCAACATGACGCTGTCTCAAGGCAAACCGGTGAAAATGCAGTGCATGCTCCAGATGGATGGAAGCTACGAGTTGCCGCCAGATGTGCTTTGGCAGAAGGACATTCAGGCTCTGGATTTTGCAGACACCAGCCAGATGCAGATCCCCATCAACGAGGACACCTGGATGGTCATCAGTGAGCTCAGGTGCTCATTCTGCCTCTAAGGCCTTCAATCTGATGGAAATTACCATTTCGCCGCAGTTTTACATCCTAATCAATGATATTTTCAATTCTTACCTGCAGCATCCATGAGGTACAGCTGTCAGACATGGGCAGCTACCGCTGTGTGGCAAATTTCAAAGGGCAAGAAACTGTGTCTCTGGTGGGATACATCCAGCTGGAAGGTTAATTTTTCTGCAGATCTTCAGAGTTTAAAGATAAGACTTTTGTGGTTGTTTGTGGACTTTCAATCTCTGTTGCCAGTTTTAAAATCCACATGGTCTTTTGGAAGAAAATCTGTATCATGGTGATATTTTCTGCATTACCCACGATGCTCCTTATGTCACTCTCTTGCAGGTCTTCCACACTTTTCCGAGGAACCCCGGGACATATTAGTAGTGGCCAATGTCAGCCTGAGCCTGCGCTGTGTGGCCCATGGGCCGCCTGAACCAGTCAGGGTCATCTGGCTGCAGGACGGGGTGCCACTTAACATCCTGCAGGATCCTGTGTCTTTGTCACCCTCCACACTGACCCTTCCAGGTGACCTGCTTCTTTCTCTCACCGGTCTCTGCTTTCATCACAAACCTGCTCTGTGTTGGTCTTGATCCACACTGAATAGGAATCCATGGTGACCCCAAGGAGCTGTTTGTGCTGCTTCCTTTAGGGATTCAACATGGTCCATGACTGCCATGCAGGAAAAAGTTTAGGAACCAATCTCAGCAAGATAAGCCATTGAATGCATTTTCCAGAGAATCATGACCAAACTGTGGTGGTACAGAGACCAAACAAACAATAGGAAGACTTCCTCCAAATCAGATTCCAGAGAAGTGCACATGTACCCTGTCCCTGCTTCAGAGTATTCTGTTTGCCAAGGTTGTTACTGAAAAGCTTTTTCCCATCAGAGGGCAGCTCTGTGCTGTCAGTCAAGGAGCAGCTCCGGTGACACGTATACTTTTGGAGTAAGGGGTGGGCAGTCATCACATGCCATACCAGCCCTACCACATATTTAGTTTGCCCACACATCAGCCGCAGTGAGTCAAGCGAGCCACAAAAACAACATCGGAGGGCAGCGCCTGTTTTGACTCCACAGCCCCATGGCCCCATTTGTGGGTCCACTCACAGGCTCGGAATGAGGCAGCTGACCACCGTCCCTTCGGCCAAACCTGAAGACAGCTGCTCATACAGTGAGCCTCCCTGCAGACGACAGCTGGAGATGCGGCGATGAATCTTTGTTAACGATGTGTTTACAAGCTGTCTGAAAAACATGGATCGAGAGACACGCTCTGTTCTGAAAAGCGTAGGTATAAATCTGCGCAAAATAACAAATTGGACCATTTTAGGGATACGTCGTGTTGTACATTATGTTTTAATGAGTTTGAGAACACTGAGTCATTCAAGAAGCCATGAGCCAAGCACTGACTCACTGAAAGCTGCTCTTGCCACGATGATGCCATCACTTCACTGATGGAAACAAATTCACTGCTAAGGGTAGGATGCGGAGTTGGGGTATGAAATGCAGTAGGCGTTCGTTTAGCCACCCACAGACCTACTCGGCTCTTTTCCTCACAGGCCTTCTCACTCTTGCTCCCAGTTCCACGGCCCCATACAAAGGGACCATCGTTTCCATGACAATAGTCCCATTTGTCAAAGGCGCATGATAAGTGACTTACGATCTGTGCCTTATCAGGACATGCAAATCACAGTGTCTGTTGGAATGTGTGTGTTTGTGACTCTTAGTTGCAGCCACAGAAAGCAGTGCTGGGATGGCTTCACTAATCTCCATGTAAACCAGAGTAGTTTTCCCAGGTTTTGGAGGGAAGACTCTTTTCTGTCAGAGACATCTTCACTCTCAAGGCTGACCTCTGGGCAGCACTAACAAACTATCTGTCATTAGTCTCTGTTGGTGGATGCACTCAAGTATCTGAACCGGGTCAGGAACCTATGATGTTCTGGTGTTCAGTTTGGAGCCCTGTTTACTTCCACTGCGTCCCTATTGGAACCTTTGATTTTAGGAGGCATGATGTTGTCTAAGCAGTTTCCCACTTCCCGTTTTCTGACTGTGCTGCCATTGTCCCATTTTTTGTTCCTCCAGGGCTCAACAAAACCAGCACGTTTTCCTGTGAGGCCCACAACCGCAAAGGTGTGGCCACCTCGGGCTCGGGCACCGTGACTGGTGAGTGTCTGCTACAGGTGGGGGCCCCGCCAGGGTGTGCTGGTAGCAGAATTTGTGTTGTAATCTCGATTTTCTTGTTGCTTTTGCTTCAGTCATCCCTTCCCAGCCACAGGAAGTGCGGGCCATTCAAGTCAGCAGCTCTAGCCTGCACATTGCCTGGCGGGCCAGTTTTGGCGGGGTCTACCCTATCACCGAGTGCTCCATCCAGGTAGGATGAGTCAGGAATGGCCCGTGCCAGAGACGAGGCCACTGCACTGAGTCAGTGGAGCCAGGCGGTGATCTGTCCAAACAACAAATTCAGACAGACCCATTTATGGCAGCCCTCATCTTACCGGCCTGTGCTGCTTTTAGGGTCCCTGACAGTTGAAATGAATGTGAACGTGAAAGAAGGATTTTGGCGAGCATTTTGCCGTGACTCCCCCCTTGCCACCCCCTCCTGCTGTCTATCCACCCAGCCGTGCAGCAGTGGATCATGTTTCACTTTTGGAAAGTGGACGGTTGGAGTTAACTCTTGTTGAACCGCTGCGTCTCCTCTCTGCTCCATGTGGAGGGACTGGTAGGGTGGGCGTGCTCTCTGCCAGAGGCCCCCCATCAGCCCACACCGTGCCCGAGCGTCTGCTTCTAATAAATCCATCCCGTCCCGCACCCCTCCGTACCCCACTTTGTCTGTGGGGGGGAACAGGGAGGAGAGGGCCTGTGTTGGGAGTTCGAACAGAGAGCGAGAGGCAGTCTGAACTTGAAGATTCGCTGTGTGCCCAACACTAAGGCACAGAAGAAGGCTACAGTTAGTGAACAGATTAGTACACGGTTTGTCAAATGTTTCTGTCTGTTGGATAAACAAGAATATCAATCTAAGTGTAAGATAAAAACAGAAAAAGCAGTTTTGCCTAAAGCTAGAAAAGGTTCAAGCAAGTGCTGATGAACAAGAAGGGAATTTCTTTGACAGATGACTCAGAACTGATCTTTAGTTTGTTTACCTGCCTGGTTCAATGAGTCACACACACACACACACACACACACACACACACACACACACACACACACACACACACACACGATGAGCAACCAGGATACTTTGGCACCACACAGATTTACTTGCGTGGCATAGGACTGTGGGTTTTGTGAGAAGGGTTGGTTGGGGCTTCAGAAGGAGTGATTGAACCCCACCCTCTGCACGCTGCAAGAAAAAAGGGTTCTTAAAAGCTCTAGAGTAACAATCAGATGCGGTTGTATGTAGTTCTGGCTGTCTCTCGCTCTGTTTCTTTCCCATAAATGGAGCGGAATATAATAAAAGTATAATAATTTTTTTCCTAAATTAATGTCTGTCCTGTTACTTTTAAATGTTTCTCTAATGTTAAAAGTGGTAGTTATTTTAATTTGCACTGACCGTTCAAACACTCCAAATACCCTGGATCATCTTGTTATGAACATTTGAGTTAAGAAGATTTGAACATATGAACATTTTCTAGTTTATTTTTAATTGCATTTTTCTCCCTAACTCACTCGCTTTCGTGAACACCATGCCTGACTCAAGCTCGTGGCAGTCCAGAGTCCATCCTGGAGGCAGAGGGTGCCTATTGAGGAGTTATAGACACCTGCATTTCGGTGTACAGTGTACTGGTAGTAAAACAGAGTAAAAATAATAGGAGTGAGGGACTGTATTCATTCAACTTGCTTATGGTTTTTACAGCTTATGTCTATTATTTCTGACTGTTCATGATCAATATCAAGATAGAAGCATTGTTCATGTTTATGGAATTAATCTTCATTGAATAGGGTTCGTTATTAAGAAAGTCTTATTTTTCTTTCGTTTTAGATTCCTTTTCATTTTAATGCAGCTTGAATTTATTGAACATGTTAAAGTTAAATCTTACATAGTATTTTACTTACTATAGCTGTATATTTTCCATTACCTTACAGGGAGATAAATTGAGGAACATCTATTTTATTCAACTTTTATTGATTGTGTAGATAATATAGTTTAAAGTAACTTGTGTCATTGATAATGGATGAATGGAAGTGTTATCAGTTATTTTTTATTTCTTATAATTTCGTCAATTGTTTTTATGGAGCATAATCCATCAATAACTGGAGTTATGTCAGTATTATTCAGCCATTGTTGAATGTGATTTAGCGGTAAAAATTACTTTGGAGTTACGGACAAACTGAGTTACGAACAGTCTTCCCGTGCCAATTGTGTGTGTAAGTTGAAACAAAAAGCAAAGCAAGGTTTAAATTGCTGCATTTTAGTAATTGTAGCAATATTATTGTTGTCACAGGCAAATTAATAATTCTTTTTTTATTGAATTGTTTCTGATTCAGGTCACGGCGTGCAGCGAGGACCTCACTGAGCTGCCTGCAACAGTGATCCGACATCAGAGTATGAATTCAGCACCGTCAGATCATGTGATCTCGGACCTGAAGCCTCTCACAGAGTATAACGTGCGGGTGGCCTGCAGCAGCACCCAAGGGGAGTCACCCTGGACACCATGGGTGACATTGCACACCTCGGAAGGAGGTAGGAAAAAGCGGCTGAAAGTTCTGTCTTTTTGGCAGGGGGTCAAAATTTGACACACTTCAAGGCATCACTCCATCTTTTTAAAGTGGGCAGTATTTACATATAGTAAAGACGTGAGTCCAGTGGCAGCTCGCCGCACGTCCGCTGAGGTTTCAGGTATAAACAATGGGAGCAGTTAGGAAATGGGCAGGAGGTATGGTGGGAAGGTGAAAGAACAGAGGACTCTTTCTCCTTTTCCTTTCTGAAACGCCCTGACAAAGCTTACAGTAAATCATCTTTTAGTGCCATGCCATGTCTGAGCTAGAGGAAAGCATTTTTGTCCCCATGAGCATGTGTTTTTCCATACCAGTGCCAATGTAAAGTGTGAGTACCCCTGTGTAACCTGGGAAATACTTGTGTGGAACAAACTGCACAGAAGAGTGAAAACAAAGCAGCCCACGTGCAGCCCCTGCATGTCTGGGAAATGCTGCACAAGAGCTGGGAAGATATCTCGGCTCAATTCCTGAACAAACTTGCTAACCGAATGCCTCGTGAAATGAAACTAGTTTTCAGCAAATACGCTCAAGCGTTTGACTGCTCCTGTATGTATTTGCTGAAATGTTTCCCGATGTGGGGGTGTGGTGGCGCAGTGGGTTGGACCACAGTCCTGCTCTCCGGTGGGTCTGGGGTTCGAGTCCTGCTTGGGGTGCCTTGCGATGAACTGGTATCCCGTCCTGGGTGTGTCCCCTCCCCCTCTGGCCTTATGCCCTGTGTTACTGGGTTGGCTCTGGTTCCCTGCGACCCTGTATGGGACAAGCAGTTCTGAAAATGTGTGTGTGTTTCACGATGTGTGCAGTTGGAATATTTTGTGCAAGTTGTTATGCCCTGAGGGGGGCGAGGTGGTGCAGCGGGTTTGGCCGGGTCCTGCTCTCTGGCGAGTCTGGGGTTCGAGTCCCGCTTCGGGTGCCTTGTGATGGACTGGCGTCCTGTCCTGGGTGTGTCCCCTCCCCTTCCAGCTTTACGCCCTGTGTTGCCTGGTTAGGCTCCAGCTTGCCGCAACACCGCTCGGGACAAGCGGCTTCAGCCAGTGTGTGTGTGTGTGTGTGTGTGTGTGTGTGTGTTATGTCCTGACCAGGGAACAATGCTATAACAGATAATCCAACTCCAGTGTAGCCAAAGGGTCATATGTTGTTCATGTTGGACAGATATATATAATGAAAATAAATATAAATGAGTATAAAACTATCTTTTTTGCAGAGACTTTAACATCCAGTAATGTAGTGGTTACAGCTCCTGCCTTTGGATTTGAAGGTTGCAGGTTTGAGTCCCCCACTACTGTAGTACCCTTGAACAAGGTACTTATGTTGAATTGCTACAGTAAGAATTACCCAGCTGTGTAAATGAGTAAATACCTGTAGCATCGTAACACTGTAAGCTGCTTTGGAGAAAAGTGTCAGCTAAATAAACAAAGTGTAACAGCTAGCGGAAGCTGTCTGCCTTGCCAGCTCACTTTACTCCATAAATTAGCCTCTCAAGAAGTTTCTCCAGACTATAAAAGGAGTGACGGGAAGTAAAAGGCTGGCTGGGTTGAGGAAGAGAGGGTAAAGTATTTTTGAAAGGCTTTTTACCATTAACTGCTGTCTGCTGATCACAACTATTTTCTTACACAGACAACTGCTCCTCTGTTCTTAACTGTGCTCTCTTACAGAGCTGGAAAAGCTTTTTAAAAAAGCAGCAGGGGCTGCTTTGTTATGTCTTGATGGCTCCTTTCGTTAGACAAGGCAGGGTGGTTCAGGTTCCGCGAGGGCGAGTCCAAGGCAGGGACAGAGACATGGAGACGGATGCAGAGAAAGGGGGACACGGGGTGGGATGTTTGTCCTGGTCTAGAATTCTTGCCCTGCTTCAGATTGTGTTATCTTGTTCTCACTCACCTGGAAAGTGGCACAAGTGACAGCAGAGGGAGTGGGGTGTGTGGAAATGGCCTGCAAACAGTACTTCGTTTCTGTCTCATGTATATGAAGTGCATAGATGTCTTCAATGTGGCTGGACAAGAAGGGTAGGATGGGATTAGATCTGCTGCTGTTGGATCTGAGGGCTTCAGGTCTGAATCCCACCTACTGGTATAGTGCCCTTGAGCTAAGTACACACACACACACACGTTGACTGAAACCACTTGTCCCAAGTGGGGTCGCAGCGAACTGGAGCCTAACCCAGCAACACAGGGTGCAAGACTGGAGGGGGAGGGGACACACCCAGGACGGGATGCCAGTCCATCACAAGGCACCCCAAATGGGACTCAAGCCCCAGACCCACTGGAGAGCAGGACCCAGTCAAACCCGCTGCGCCACCGTGCCACCGTGCCCCCTCGACTTGAGCTAAGCACTTTCCCTAAATTGCTCCAGTAAAAATTATTTAGTTGTATAAATGGGTAAATCATTGTAAGCTGCTATAGAGAAAAATGTCAGCTAAAAGAATAAATATATTTTAGTATATAAGAACTGAGAAGAAGACCTGCCACTTCAGTGCTCAGTGGCTTGCATGTGGGGAAATTAAATTAAATTTCCCCTGGTTTGCTAAAAATTACATAAAAGGTGTCTGTCTGTCTGGAGAACCTGACCTCTTTATCCGTGTTCTTCATGTGTGTCATGAGAAATGTTCTTTGCGTTATTCCCTCATCAGCTCAGGTACCCTACTGCATCAGACAACATAAAAAAGGCAGTACTTTTAGGAACTTTTAAATACTTAATTACAAAAAATCCCAATCTCCTACAGTGGTATAAAAGACCGAGGTAGAGGGTGTTTGACAGACCGCTTGTTCTGCTTCAAATCAAAGTATAACAAAACACTCTGCTTTCTCCCATATTGACTCTATGTGTTGTCTTTGTTTGTTGAAGCAGAAAAGGTGAGAATTGTCAGAGTGTGAGCTTTGTTAGTTAATGTAAATGATGTGGTGACAAATACCACAGGACACCTTCGGAGTGTCAGATCCTTTAAGTCCTGTAGGTTGTGAGGTTGGGCCTCCATGGATCAGACTTGTTTTTCCAGCACATCCCACAGATGCTTGATTGGATTGAGATCTGGGGAATTTGGAGGCCAAGTCAACCCCTTGAACTCTTTGCCATCTTCCTCAAACCATTCCTGAACAATTTTCAGAGTGTGCATTATCCTGCTGAATGAGGTCACTGCCATCAGGGAGTACCGTTGCCATGAAGGGGTGTATGTGGTCTGCAACAAGCTTTAGGTAGGTGGAGCATGTCAAAGTAACATCCACATGAATGCCAGGACCTAAGGTTTCCCAGCAGAACATTGCCCAGAGCATCATACTGCCTCTGCCGGCTTGCCTTCTTCCCATAATGCATCTTGCTGCCATCTCTTCTCCAGGTAAACAATGCACACGCATGATCTAAAAGGCAATGTGGTTCATCAGACCAGACCACCTTCTTCTGTTGCTCCATGGTCCAGTTCTGATGCTCATGTGTCCATTGTAGGTGCTTTCGGTGGTGGACAGAGGTCAGCATGGACACTCTGACTGGTCTGCGGCTACACAGCCCCATATGCAGCAAGCTGCGATGCACTGTGTGTTCTCACACCTTTTATCATGGCCAGCATTAAAGTTTTCAGCAATTTGTGCCACTGTAGCTCTTCTGTGGGATCGGACCAGATGGGTTAGCCTTCGCTCCCCACACACATCCGTGAGCCTTGGGTGCCCATGACCCTGTTGCGGGTTTACCGGTTGTCCTTCCTTGGACCACTTTTGGTAGGTACTAACCACTGCATACCGGGAACACCCTACAAGATCTGCCGTTAAGAAGATGCTCTCGCCCAGTCGTCTAGCCATCACAATTTGGTCCTTTTCAGACTTGCTCAGATCCTTATGTATGCCCAGATTTCCTGCTTCCAACACATAAAATTCAAGAACTGACCATTCACTTGCTGCCTAATATACCCCACTCCCTGACGGGTGCCATTGTAACAAGATAATCAATGTTATTCACTTCACCTATCAGTGGTTTTAATGTTGTGGCTGTTCAGTGAATATACACCTCCTTCTTAAAGGATCCCATCTTCCATCTTTCCATGCCTGTGTTTGTATAACACCAAACATTAAAAGTTTAATTTTTTCAACAGTGACTAACACCAGCTCCATCCTTGGCGTTCTTTGCGTTCCTTTGTTGTCCATCTCACTCCCACAACTCTGCCCTTGTTCTCTCCTAATTCCTTCAGATTCTTTCTTGATATTTTGCCCCGTAGAATTGTTTAGAGGAAGGTTGATGGGAGGAGTTCGGGTGTAGGAGAAGGGTGGGGGGCAGCCGGTATGGTCGCTGGCAGACGAGAGGCAGGCGGACATGTGGAAACAATCAACGTGCGAATACTTCCTGATGACCTCATCAGAAGACTGTCGCAGTGCAACAGAAAGCTCTCAGGCACTCTTGTACAAGTACACATAGATACACACACTGTTCTGTTCCTATTTTGAGATGTTCTTCAGGATTTCCTCCTCTAGCCAGGTTTTGGGTTCATATATCTGGTATATATTGCTTTCTTCCACCAAGAAAAATACTAAAGAAATGCAAACAGCTTAAGCACTCTAAGACAGTATGACCTCTACACGGCACTGGATCACAGCGTTGACCAGTTTCTCCGATAAAGTTTGTCATCCCTATGCCTGAACACAGACCCTCCCATGGCTCACAGTTAGTGCACACACCCCAGTAGCTTAGCCATAGCATGACAACATCAGTCTGGCCTGCAATCGTCTAGATCAGTCCCTCTTTGCCATGGGGGATTGTTTATTGCCTGTTGCGCTCTGTTGAGTCTCTTACCCCTCGGGGACAATAGAGATGAGCTGAAAAAATTGTTAGCCCACTAAGTGTAGCCCTTTACAAGCCTCATTCACCCATGTATAACCCCACCTGTGTTGATTGGCAGTGCCCGACTCACCCCCGGCGAACGTGACTGCCATCCTCAATGGGACCAATGTTATTGTGAGTTGGGAAGAACCCCCCGGTGAGCTCAACGGACATCTGCTGGGGTATACAGTGGAGTACATTGCCCCGAACATGGAGCAGGTGAGGGACATATTGCTGCACACCTGCATACAGACACAAGCACAAAGACTCTTTGACATGCTACTTTTCAGCACTGTACTATACAGCACAGTACAGTACACAGTTACATACAATGATCCAGTTCATACCACACCAACTCTTAACAATGCATTTTAATACTCATCTTTTCAGCGCCTACCACCCAGACCCTGAATCATACACTTCAAAAATCCAAAAGGCGTGTTTGGTCCACACCCACCATAAAATACAGAATTGCTGAACAATACATTGATTCAGGGAAAAGGCCAGCAGGGTCAAAGGGGAAGTGGTATCTCAAGTACATGTATAGTGTAGTGTTGGTAGACTGTAGACTGACGTGTACAAAATCTGTTGTCAGGTCCTGGAGGACAGCAGATTGTGATAGTGTTGTTTCTTCTCTCATCTTGCAATTGCTTAATTGTAGTAGTAATACTGGATACTGGATATACGTCTCTTCCCCTGGTATTTCCAGGTATTATCCAGGCACTTGTTAAACAGTCTTCTGTAATCTGCATACTGCTGGCTGTATAAAAGGAATGTCTATCTCTCTGTTCTAGACTGTCCTGGATGCCGGGCTGGACCGCGAACTGTCTTTAAACCTATCTGTGCCTCTGTCCAACGTCTCGCTCCGGGTGTGCGCCTACACCAGGTCCGGAGCGGGGCCCTGGAGCCAGCTCCTCACGCTGACCCTCACGCAGCCCGGTGGGTGTGGATTGTGTGGGGTTAGGAGGGATTGCTGCAAGACAGGAAGGGGACATAGCAGCAGATTCAAAGTTGAATGGGAAAATTAACAGAATTTTATATACATGAGACATTGAAATATTTTTTTTTTCCTGCAGCAATCGGGGAGCTACAGTCCAGAGGTAAGTGCCTGGAATCTGGCTGTCAGTTCATTTCGGACTATAGATCTCTCTCTCTTGCTCTCTCCCTTTCTCTCTCTCACACACACACACAGACACACACACACACACACACACAAACACAAGAGTTACATACACATTCTGAGGTCCAGACAAACATTCACACACAGACGAATCAGGGAGGCGATCTCAGACTGAATCCCTTTCATGCGTGTCTACAAGCGAGAACAAAGAGCCATGAGAAAGGAGCATGGAGAAAGAGGGACAGGGGCCACGATGGGGATCAAGGGGAACGTGTCATACATATTTATGTACAGAAACAGAGAGAGAACCCCGGGAGTGGAGGTGAAAGAACCAGACAGACAGCACACACTGAGGGGAGCGGTCGTCTAGCAGGTTGGCAAGCGCGTCGTGACGTGGTTCGACAGGGCGTTGCACTGCAGGCGTGGCAAGAGCAGCCCCAGAACTCAGCAGTGCAGCTGAAGTCACCAGCAAGCTCAGCTAGTCCCTGAGCCAGACACACTGGAAGTGTGCAGTGGGCATACAGAAATGCAAACATCATCTACTACCACACAAACAGGACAGTGAGCGCTTCTCCAGGTCATGTACTCAACCGTCTGTATGTCCTGCTGACTGTGTCATCCCTCTAATGCTGCACATCTATCATCTATCTGGATCTTACCAACTTCTCACGAACTATACTAAGTGATATTACATCCAGCTTGTATTGTTTCTCTTTTTTCCCCTCGGTAGCCCCACTGTAACCCCCTCTCCATGTCTCCGTTACTCTCTCTGTGTCAGGTCAGCAGGCGGCCGCATGGATTAATCTCCCACTCCACCCACTTTCTTTCAGGCCTTTCCTCCTCTTCGAACCTCTCCTGGCAGTGGTGGTACGTTGCCATGGCGATTGTCATCACCGTGGCACTGGCGACACTGGCAGCGGTCTATGTGACGAGACGGAGACGCAAAGAGACGCGCTTTGGGTGTGTGGGCTGTGTTTGTTGATGGGCAGCGCTCCAGTCTTCATTGTCGCATTTCTGCAGTGTTGATATTAGAACAGACACACAATTTTTATTCAGTTCATTCTGTTGCTTGTGTGTGCAACAGGGAGGCGTTTGAGCCCATGATGCAGAGAGGGGAGCTGGTGGTGAGGTACCAGGCTCGCCGCACTTACAGCCGCCGGACCAACGAGGCCACTTGTAAGATCCCAGAACACCGTACACCAAGTAGCCTGGCCTCACTTCGCTGTAGACAAGGAGCAAGAGACAGGGAGGTTCACACATTTTGTCACACTTCTGTAATGCATTACACATGTTTTAACAATTAGAGCAGTTACACATCATTCAATTTAAATTATGTAGTTAGCTGTAGCCTATTTTTGAAAATGCAAAAATTATGTCATTGTTCTGGCAAAGTTCTGGAAGGTGAATAAATAGAAATAAGGGAGAAGGTGATATTCCCCCATGGGCACACCTGGACATAGAAAGCACCCTGTATGAGTTACACTCTTTGCCAGAGTCAGTTCTTATCCTTCACGCATTGTCAAACGGAGTCATTCTTCCCTATAGAGCTGTGCAGATCACATTTCGAACTGCAGTCAGAATACAAGCCTGAACGGTGTTACTTGTGTCCTCCACGCTGGAAGCTCATGTCAAGGTGTTGCAACTTGCATGGACCATAGCTGGTTGGGGTAGGAGGTTACCAAGAGAGTTAGGGCGGGACAGGCAAAGAAAGAGCCAAAGAGAAAAGTTCAGGTCTGGAGATATAGACAATGTGATGAGCACAGGAATGTCTCAGGATTTGTGCTGCCTGACCTGTGGATCATTTCCAGCCATCACACAGGGTTAGAGAACTGACCACACATCAGAACACACTGGCTCCTCAACCTACAGTTTGCAGCGGAAGCCCATTTATAATGTGATTGTTCATACATTCAAAGTCACTTTTAGCACTAATTCACACACAAAAAATGCTTGGTAATACACACATCCCTTTATTTGTTGGCTCGGTTTTGTAAAAAGATAAATCTGTAGTAATAAAACCTTCAGTGTAACACTCATTTCAGTATCTTTTAAGATCAAGATTAAAATTTATTTAAAATTACTGCAGTTATGTTGACCGATTAATCCCATAACCATATGCAAAGCTTATCAGCTTCAGGTCGCTTAAAAATTTTTTATCTACACAGTGAAAATGTTAATAGTATAGATCCCCCTCATTATATTTACAGTTAATTTCAATAAAAGTCTTGCATAAAGCTATATAATATTGAAAAAGATGATTTCACTCTTTACTTTGACATTTTCATTAACTTTGAATTAAATTAAAAATAAAACTTTAAAGGACCGTAAGTGGCATAAAATGCAATTAAAAATAAATAATCTGTAAAAATGTATTTAAAAACGCATAACTTGGAAAGTTCATAACACGAGGAGGCCAGTGTAATCGAGCTGCAAAACGTCGTAGTTCTTCAAACGCTTATTTGGTCTCTATCACATGCACACCTGAATCGTGTTGTGACATATTTTATGAAAAATGGCAGCTGAAAAACTCGAGAGTTAAATGCAGAGGTATGAATCATGTTTTTACCCTGTAGAACCATCATTTATCATGTTATCATTTGTCATTATTATGTATCATGTTACATTTTAGAGGTACAGCCAGTATAAAAAATGGTTTAAATTACAATTCATAACCTCCTTTGCTATTTTCAGCTATCGAGTTCAGAATGAATTTTATGTTTAATTGGAGGTGATGGCAGAAGTATGACACCATTCATGAGCGACGCATTGATATCGCTGAGGGGCGTATGAGTTGGAAACATAAACACTTTGGTTTTCATTTACAGGATAATGATAGTTATGGACAAGATAAAGTAGAAAAACTACACAATATTAAGGGGGCAGAAACAGTACTTAAAAGAAGGAAACAACCCTTGCTAGTACAGTCAGTTATTAGTGTTATGTTATTGAGTACCCCATAGACCCTACACATGATTACCTGTTTGTGTGCTAGCAGGAGTCACAAACTTCTCTTTTACATTTACATTTAGATTTATTTATTTAGCAGATGCTTTTCTCCAAAGCGACTTCCAATGAACTCTGTGTAGTGTTATGAGCCCACACACCTTATTCACCAAGGTGACTTACACTGCTAGATACACTACTTACAATGGGTCACTTGGGTTACAATGGGTCTTTTAGAGTGTGTATGAGAGGTTGTCTTCCCAATGGACAGATCCCGCTGTTACGGATCCTCGGTATTTTTTCGGATAACCAAAAAATTGAATAGAGTCACAACTGTGAGTGCTAGCCTAGTTATACTTTATTTCAGTTCATATGCTCTGCCATTTGCCACAGTCCAGTGATTGGTGAGAATCTCTCCATCTTGAGTTGCCTGCTGGTGTTACAAAGCACAAATTCTTGATTACGCTTGTCTATCCCTGCAGTGAACCGCCTTGGTATCAGTGATGAGCTCAAGCAGAAGCTCCAAGACGTGATGGTGGACAGGCACAAGTTGACATTGGGCAAGACTCTGGGAGAAGGTGAGCCTGCTTCTGCACTCCAGCAAACATGACAACATCTTCCTGCGTTCAGTGTGCTCATGCCTTTACGCCCCTTGCATTGACTGTTAATGTATTATATTTTGACAGCTTAAATTTCATCTTGAGTTGCTGCCATATTTGTTGCATCTGAGCTACAAATGATATCCTTGAGCCTCAAAGAGATTTTCCTTGATAAAATGGAGGGAAATTGATGTATGCTACAGTGTCCCTTGGCATCACCTCCACACGTCTGTGTGTTATGGCAGGGGAGTTTGGTTCTGTTATGGAAGGCCTTCTTACCCAGGAGGAGACCGTGCTCCGAGTGGCAGTGAAGACCATGAAAAGTAAGTGCAGCAACTATGGCGATGTGTGCTTTCATAGTAGAGCTGTGGAATATAATCGTTTTTACGATGCATCGCGATGCTGATGTGAACGATTCTGCATCGATGCATAAAAACAAAAGAATCGATTTTGAAAAAATGTAATTAAATATTATATATATATAGCTTACTGTTTTAATTGTATTGTTTGTTGTCCTTCGGCAGTAACGCGCATACGTCTGATGTATT
The DNA here is from genome assembly GCF_900964775.1 of Scleropages formosus. NCBI lineage: Eukaryota > Metazoa > Chordata > Actinopteri > Osteoglossiformes > Osteoglossidae > Scleropages > Scleropages formosus. The sequence continues at coordinate 8,002,888 of NC_041815.1, read as the reverse complement.
GTTCATAGGAGACGTGGAGGGAGAGCAGCAGCCAGTGCTTAAAAATGCACCTGGCTGGTTGAAAGCAGATATTTGGACAGATTTTGGTTTTTAGAAAGATAAGAAAAACAAGCTTGATAAAAATTATGGAGCATGCAGGACATGTCGAGCCAAAATTAAATACTTCAGCAACACTACAAATATGAGGAATCACATAATTTCCCGTTTTCATCCAGAGCTAAAGGTAACAACAACCTCGCAAAACGTAGCTAATCAGCCAAAAATACAAGCGATGGTATCAGCTTTACCTCAGAACTCCGAAAGGGCAAAGAAGATCACACAATCCATTGCCACATTTAAGGATTTCCGCCCTTACTCAGTCATGGAAAACGCCGGTTTTAGCTTCCTTCTAGCCAAGAGATACAGAATCCCTTCTCTGAGTTTTTTTCACAGACACCGCTGAACCTGTTCTGTACAGTGACACAAAATTCAGAGTAATGGAGTCGATGCATAACGCCAGCCGAGTGGCCAAACACCGAAAAGGCTTTATTTTTGTAAAATTTTGTTTTTCCACATAAACAATACAATATGTTATACTACCTTGTGGTACGGATTATTTTATTTGCATAAAACGCAGCCTTTTAAGTTATATTTTTATATATAAGACAGTGAATTTTCCTGTAATGGAGCTGCTACAGAATTTTATGTTAGAAGTATTGTGTGTTTACACATAATTCTGAGTAATAAATAAATATATATATATATATAAATATAAATAGGTAGACATGTTCTCAAGTAATTTGACACGTTCTTTTCTTTGAAAAGCTGAAGGAGAAAGAGTTTCAAATGTGTGTGTTATTAATAGAAGAATTGGAGGACAAGATGCATTGTGATGCATCGAGAATCGGTTTACAATCGAATCGTTGCCCTCCGAATCGTAATCGAATCGAATCGTGAGGCAAGTGAAGATTCACATCTCTCTTTCATAGTATCCATTGCCCCCCCCCCCCCCCCCCTTTCTCTTCTAAATCCTACTCATCCCTCCCTTAGTTGCTATCTGCACCCGCACCGAGATGGAGGACTTCCTCCGAGAAGCTGCATGCATGAAGGACTTTGATCACCCCAACATCATGAGACTCCTTGGTAAGGAAAACCAGTAAACACATTTGTTGAAATACCGCAGGGATCCTGATATTTATTGTGATGGGAGTGGAGACTGGCCCTGAATCAGAGAGCCTCAGTTTGGTCTCACAGTGTCTCCCTCTTGCATCCAGGTGTATGCCTCCAGACGGTGGAAGGTGAGGGCTATCCTTCGCCTGTGGTCATTCTGCCCTACATGAAGCACGGAGATCTGCACAGCTATCTGCTCTACTCCCGGCTTGGCGACTGCCCTGTGGTTCGTACTGTACCGCCTATTGTAGTGACCCTCAAGAAGCGGAGTGGCTCTGAAACCTCTGTTACTGTAAATCCACAACATATTTATAAGCATGCTTATATATTTCCTGTGTTACTTCCAGTCATTGCAGTCAATATACAGTATTAATACATGACGTAGGCATAGAAAAGAAAAGGTATGTGGGTTGACTGGTGGCCCCAAGAGATTTAGTACACATACCATGGAAATGACTGACTCAAAGTACTCAAAGTACAAAGTGGATAGTTTACCAGAAGTATTTCTCCGTGCATCAGAAAGGAATAACACATCAATTCTGTGATTGCTGGCAGATTCTGAATATCAGGCCTCAGACATCCTTTACCTTAAGTTTACCTTAAATGCTTTGTCTACCTTAAATGCTGAAGTACACTGAAGTGCTTTTCAACCTAAATCCCTCCAGTAAAAATTGCCCAGCTGTATAAACTGGTATTTAACTGTTAGTAGTTTAACACTGTAAGCTACTTTTTTAGAAAAGCATCAGATAAAATGTAAATGTATATTACGAATATTTTTTTCTGACTGGCTGTAACTGCATGTTTTGGAGCAATGAGGTTACACATCCCTGCCCTGCAAGACAGAAGTTGTCGTAGTCAGGTGTATTTGTATTAACCTTTCGATTTCTTGTTTTTCCAGTTCCTCCCAACACAGATGCTAGTGAAGTTCATGACTGACATTGCACGTGGGATGGAGTATCTGAGTAGCAAGAATTTCATCCATAGAGACCTGGCAGCCAGGAACTGCATGTGAGCCTCAAAGCCTCTGCAGTCTGACTTTGCTAAACTGTCTGTGTTGGTTTCTACCGATTTTCCCATAGAACTCCTAAAAAAAAATAACATTACATGCCACTACACTTTGAGGAGGTGTCGCACTTCTGCACAAATCACTACTTATGCAAATAAGTACTTGTTTTTCCAGTTTTAACATGAAGGTATCAATCAAATTTCAAGGTTTTTTTTCCAACACAAACAAGACACCGCACTGTCGGCTAATAACTACGTTTGTCATTCATTATTATAAATAAATAGCAAGAGAAAAGAATGAAACAAGGCAACTGCATGCATACATACCTCTTTGTGTTTTTTCTTGCTACCTAGTAATGAACGGTAATGAATCTGTCTCTCTACCCCAGGCTCAATGAGAACATGACTGTGTGCGTGGCTGACTTCGGCCTCTCAAAGAAGATATACAATGGAGACTACTACAGGCAGGGCCGCATTTCCAAGATGCCCGTTAAGTGGATTGCCATTGAGAGTCTAGCTGATAGAGTGTACACAAGCAAGAGCGATGTGGTAAGGTGCCACAGCCCAAGGGTGGCGGAGACCGTGGTTGTGCACAGCGCACAGCAGCTCATACCTGCGCCTTCTTTCCATCTCTCCCAGTGGTCATTCGGAGTGACGATGTGGGAGATCGCTACCAGGGGGCAGACACCCTACCCTGGAGTGGAGAACAGTGAGATCTATGACTACCTGAGGCAGGGTAACCGCCTCAAACAGCCCCCAGACTGCCTGGATAGCATGTGAGTGTGCGTCACTTAACTCACTGTTCGTGGACATGGCCTCTACCAAGTACATAAAACCTTAGCCACAATAGCCAAGAAGTGTTTTCATACAGTTTTATCATATTCGTAAACTCATGTTCGCCCCCTTATTTATTATGAGACCGATATCGATCGGCCATTTGTGGTTGGCTTGCAATCGAGCAAGCATCTACCACTCCCCTAATCAGAGTTAAGAGATGTGCTGTGGTAGAGTAAAGGTAAAAGCATTGGAATATTAATCCAAGCCAATCCATGGTCCAAATCCAGGTGTGCGCAGTGCTGATGAGCCCCAGTAAGGGCGAAACAGCTGTCCGCTGTTTGTGACTGGGTAAAATTTCAGTTTTATCATGTTGCTCATCACAAAGAAGATTTTTTTGCAATGTCCTGTTTTCAGATATTTTTGTACACAGTACAGAAACAGAGAGAAAAGCACAATAGAAAAGACAAGTTATCATCATATTGGTTCCTTTGCAACTGCTGCCTTGGGGCTTAGATCACTGTGGAGCATGACACCATTCCCAGTCGTCACATTTAGTCTTAAACACTCGGTAGCAGAAGCAAAACTGCTGAAGCTTGACATAATATTGGGAAGATGTACTATAACTTTACATGGCTTAAATTCAGATTTCTAGAAATCAAAGCAAAAACAAAAAGCCAATCCGAGTTAAAAAAAAAAAAACAAACAATTCTTGACAATTAACAAGAAACGAACTTAGACGATAAAGTGAAAGTATGAATATGAAAGAGAGAAAAGTAACAATATAAAAATACTTTTAACATGCATGAGTGTATGCACTGTGTTGTAATAGCTTTGTTTTGATTTACAACATTAGCTTGGCATTAACGTGCTTCCCATTGCTTAGAAAACACTGTGCCTCTTTACATGCTACTTGTTTCATTTAAAATGACTCTCACTCTTCTCTTCAGCTACGCCCTAATGTTCTCCTGCTGGCTGCTGAGCCCCAAAGACCGACCGGGCTTCGAGTTCTTGCGCTGCGAGCTTGAGAAGACACTGGAGGAACTGCCAGACCTTCAGGACCCTGATGAGATACTGTACGTCAACATGGAGGAGGCAAGGCCTGAGCTAGGAGCGGTGGGGGGGCGGGATCCCCTAGGAGTTGCCCCTCCGTTCTCCCTGAAGGGACCGGACCCAGTGACAGCCAGTGCGGATGTGCACCAGCCTGGTCGCTACGTTCTCTGTCCGCAGCACGAGACCCAGAGATTCCTCACAGACTCCCTGGAGAGCCTCACTCTGCCAGCCTCCTCTTCTCTTCCAATGGTGCACCTGGAGCCCTCTGGTAGCTCCACTCGTGCGGCCACTCCCACCCCAGAGGAGCTGGAGGAGCATGGCCACACCGTGAGGAAAGTCCCCTGGGAGTGAGACTTTTTCACACAGCCGTTGCAGTCCTTTGGCAGTGGACCCCAAACAGACTACACAGAGGGCAGTGCTCTTCACCTCAGGTGGAGAACTTTGCTGAGCTTCTGTCACATTGAGGTACAGGAACATGAACTCCTTTGCAGGAGAATATACCTTATCAAAATCTCCCTATAATGAAAGCACTCGCATTTTAAAAGAGGGTGAAAGTACACATCTCAGAAACATGTAAAGTGGTGCATTCGAAGCACAAAATTCACAATTATGCCATCCAGCACGTTGTCCAAACAGAGAGCAAAAAGATCTGTCCCGCAGGAAATCCAAAGTCAATGCACCTCCTGTCTGCCAAAATTTAATAGCAGCATCAGTAGCAAACAGCGTCTACATTATTGAAAACCTGCGAGTTATGACTGCTGACACAATTAGGCTTCCTTGGTACTCTTAACCGGCAGTTTTAAACTGATTAATATCGCCTTGTGTAACAAAAGTCAAGACCCTCTGATCCACACGTCCCAATATCCCCAGAGAGTCAGAAATGGGGAAAAAAGCCTGATGCAACTGACTGTTACCTACATTGACCTGACAATTAAAACCAAGACCACAGCAGCGCCCTGAACAGATGGCATTCGGCTCTGCAGACAGATTCAATGAACTGTTAAAGAGAGATGGAGAAAACATTCAGAATACATCAAGAATATGCTGGAATATGTATATTGTCCAGAATGCACATTACAGTGTAGTGGATCTCACCTCCACCACACCTCTAGTGACCTTCCTAACTCAGGGTCAAGGGAGAGACAAGTGTTCCGGGCCACAGGAGCAAAGGGTTGCCATATGAGGGTGTACTGGACATGCAGAACCTTTGCAGCATCCCAGAGGCTCACCGAGCCCTGGTTCAAGTCACATTCAGTGGCTCAAGCACAGTATTATTTTATTTTGTTTTGTTTTTAAGCAGTACTTTGCACTAATATAAATATATATTTCTCATGTAATCATATTGTAGCTCTATTGTATGTCTTCCTATCATCTAATTCAATATTTCATGTAATATTCCTTCATAAAAGCTGCTCACTCCACAGATTAGCACTCTTCATGTTTCAGTCTGATGACGATCTGGAATACCGAGTGTATTTTAATGGTCACTGAGGGTTTCATCATGAGATCAAGCCCATCTGTCTTGTCGACATGTTCACAGTCATAGCGATCTGACAAAGCACAAGGCTCGTGGTCTTCCCAGACCACCATCCCAGTTTCCATTCCCAGCAGTTATTCTGGGATTATAGGGATTTGTGGGCCTAGGATAACCTGCAGATTTGGAGCCTCGAGGTTTGCGATTCCCATAAGGAGACTTTGCTTTTAGCCTATTGTTTAATTCATTTACTGTATGACGAAAGAATTTATGATTAAAACATCAGCTAAGCAACAATTCTGTGGATACCCCTGTCCATGTCACCTGATGTTATAAGACATAACTACACAGATTCGTAGCGGCTGCCATAAAATGAGAGGCTGAGAACGATTCAGATCCTACTTTGTATTTCGTTGATGGGATTGGACATGGCCCACAAAAGTTGGCTAAAGTGGTGATGACCACAGGAGAAGATTAAAAACAATGTGCTACCATTTGTGTAGCAGCTGCTAGGACCTCTATTAATCTCTGGGGTTTTGGTGGTTTTCCCAGCAATCTGGCTTTCACTTTGTTAGCTGTACAATTTCCAGAAAAAGTTTCCTTGAGATCTGAGTCACTGCAGCACACTGCAAATGTGTTCGGACGACAGCTCAGAACAGGTGTGTGTTCCAGGGAATCACAAAAATTGATAACGGACAACACAACAAGGCACTAGATGTGGAGTTGCAGTATTTTTTGTTGATTTTTTTTGTAACTAAGTAGTAATGAATTGAAATAATACACCCATTTAATTCCCGATACAATTATCTGGAATGTGTATATAATGTCTATGGATTTATAGGTCCTGCACAATGATTTTACCTTCATCTTAAGGGCTAATATGATGGGTGCCTCTGCGTTCTGTTTATATTTTCTTGTTCATGTTATTGTTCTTTTGGTTTTGCTATAAGATATACTGCCATTTAGTTTTCGTGACTGTGATAAGTCAGTCCTGTTTAGTGATTTTGTTTTTCCTTTCCCTACATTATCTGCAACATCACAAATGTTATTAGTTTAGAATTATAACAACTGATTTAAAATAATAAGGAATGAATGAACTGTGAACTTGTCACAGGAATGGGATGGTGAGCCACATAGCCAAAGAAAAAGAAAAAAAAAAAAAAAACAGGTAGACCCCCCACAGTCTCTTATAAATTCTGTTCAGAAAATCTATCAAGAAACCTGGATTTCTTGCCTTTGAAATATTACACATTATAAATTATTATGCAGTCATTCAGTTTTAAAGTGAATGCATAACCACCGTGCAGGACCTACTTCCGTAACAGAAGATGTTTCTAAATTCTTTAGTTATTAAACGTATGTTAAAAGCACACCATATGGCTGTATATTAATTTTTAGTTCACCATTCACCAAATAGTAATATAGACTTTAAATTTGTAATTTCAAAATGTGCCTTTGGAAAACCAGTATTTTTTTTATTTACATTGGTCTATCATATACATTGTTTCTGCATTTCTAATAGGGGGAAAGCTCACATAAGATGCTTTATTTGTAAAGACTTTTATAAGCTTTTTGTTGAAAATAAAACCATGTACAGAACAGTGCTGTGAATTGATGCATTTACTAGGAATTCCAGTTCTGGATTGTCATCTTAGATGACTGGTTTGTTTAGCTTAGGGTGTAAAATGATTAAATGGTAGCCAAGGTTATGTGTTGTAATATTTACTGTGTTAGTCTAAATGATGTAAAAAAAGACTACCATTATAAAATTGTACTCATGACAAAAGTTATCCTGTAGCCCACATATTCATGAGCACAGAGAGCCCATATTTATTAGCATCCCAAGAACTGCGCTCATGGTGGGCCAATGTGGATAGAGGTGACAATGTATCAGAAGTGGATGTAGGAGAGCTGCACATCCCCTTCTATCTCCAGCATATTGACCTGGCCAAAGGGTTGGAAGCGGTGATGGAAGTTGCACAGATGCTCTCCGTTTACATAGACCTTGAACCGTCGGTTGCCACAGCGTATAGAGAGCTGAGGGACAGGCAGACACACAAAATGATTAGTTACAAATACAAAGAGACACTAGTACAAGTAGACATGTGGACACAATTCTGGTAATTATTGGACTGGGATGTCATACAGGATGCTGGGGCAGGGTTGCTATGGACAGTTGAAGGAAGGGAAAGGGATCGATGGCAGGGATGATGAAAACCAAAGTAGACTCACCTCAAAGTATTGCCCTTCCAAGAAGGGATTGTAGCCAATTTCCAACTCCTCCTCACCCCAGCAGCCCTCGTAGAAACTGTTCCTCAAGATCACTCCCTCCATTAGTCGTGGGTGAAAGTGGAAGGCAATGTCCCGTGTACCGGATACCATGAAATTTACAGCAAACCTGTAAGAGCAGATTTCATAGCCGTTAGTGCTTCTGCTTTGCATTTGAATCTCATCTTCTACTCTAGTTTGATTGAGTAAGGTACTTACCCTAACCTGTTCCAGTAAAAATTACCCAATCATATATTTAGAGAATTTTGTAAGCAGCTTAAGTTAAGTTACTCTGGAGAAAAGTATGAGACAGACAAATACTTTAAGTAAAGGTCAAATGAATAAATGTAAATACAATATTTATTTCATCAGTATAACAAAACTGAGTTTTGGATAAGCATGTTTCTACATTTGATAGAAAGATAAAATGAGAATAGAAATGCGCGCGCGCGCACGCGCGCACACACACACACACACACACACACACACACACACACACACACACCTTCTTGCCCCAAATGGCACCATGCCTCTGATTACAATGGTCCTTTTAGGTGTCATGCCACCAGGAATCATATCTGCATAGGGAATGGACTGAAACACACAGCACAGTGACTTTACATACTTGTCTACACATAAATGTATGTGGGATCAAAAAAGACCTACTGAGGGACTCAAACCCAAACAACAACTTAATATTCAACTCCAAATTAAAGTCAGCTATTGTGAGACACAAGACAAATATGGGATTCACTCCAACACTTTAAGACAACGCAATCTTCCATGGACCCCATGCAGGAAATGTCACTCACTGGGTTGTAGATTGGCATGCCACCCATAACCTGAAATGGACAAGTAGGAATGTTAGAGCATGCATTTGTCTTGTCCAGGACACTCTTTCTGTCCACTAATATCCATCCTTCTTGCCCCCTAAAATCCCACCACAAACCCCCACCTCACCCCTAGGTCCACTAAAATTAGACAAAATTTTTTTTTTTTTAAAACTTTCCCTACATCACAATTTATGGGCACACTAGCTTTTATTCACTTACTGGCAGGTTTCCTCCTTGTCCTGGGTATCCCATTCCTCCCTGTACCAAGAACAGAATCAAATACTTATTATCAGTCTGGTCACATGGGTTCTGACTTCAGATCAGTGGTGATAAAGTGATTTGGAACTACTCTTAAACTTATAGTGTAAGCGCCCATTCCGCCCTGTAATCAAACTTGCATTTATAAAGGAGCATAAAAATGTCCAAGAGCCATCAGTGAATTTGACATCACAATCTACTCACCTACACACACACACACACACACACACACACACACATTTATTTTCCTGCCATTATGGTATTTTCGTCGACCTGCACTATAATAAAAAACATTGCAACACCACCTCAACAAAACCTGAGCTATATAAAAGTGTATAACAAATACTTCTGTAGCCTTATTTCCTGCAGACTCTCCCAAATTGGTTGTTTTCAGGGTTTAATTTTCTGTTGGGGAACATTTTCTTTTTATAGACACAGACACACAGGGGAGAAAACAAATACTGACCCCCATTCCAGGAAAGTCTTGCACCCCACACTGTTGTAAAGAGACAATGGTGTGACAAGAACACATGAGTGAGTCCGCAGTTATGCATAAACAAATGAACAGGAAGCTGCTACCAGGTGCCAACAACACAGTGATTCACTTACTGGCAAGTTTCCTCCTTGTCCTGGGTATCCCACTCCTCCCTGCACCAAGAATAGAATTAAATACTTATTATCAGTCTGGTCACATGGGTTCTGACTTCAGATCAGTAGTGATAAAGTGATTTGAAACTACTGTTAAGCTTATAGTTTAAGCACTTAACAGAACTGAACCCCCACAACACCCCTAAATGAGTTCTGGGTTAGATGAACAGGAGGAAAAGTGGGGAGATAAGCCACATACAAACAGACTGACACACATCTATAATATACCATATATCTACTTACACACATGCCTTGCATTCCACCAACTGGGAATCCTCCCTGAAGTGAATGGAAAAGGTGATTTTAGCTTACTCACAAACACAGGTCTTGTTGAATTTAAAAACAAGCACAGTTTGACTGTTGAAATATGATACGTTGGCTGTGTTTGTGTACAGATTCATACGTGATGGTATACTCACAGCCATCCCTCCTGGATACCCCTGCATGGCACCCTGAGGAGCAACACAAATCTACCATAAGATCCACAGCTCTGGGTCTTATGGAATGGATACGTGGTTACCGTTCCTTGAATACTTGCATATTTGACCACAGCGAGTGCTTCAATGAAAGGTTGCTCATTTACAGCCCTCCATCACCTAGAAATCATATCAGGCTAATGGCCACAAAGAAAAACTGCAACATAAAGTCACGATAGACAGCTCAGTAAGTACACGTATGCTTCTAAGGCGAAAGAAGACTTTATCCCTCACCCCGGTGATGTTGATGGTTTGGATGGTGACATCTCCCCCAATTTCCAGGGCACACACCCTATCGACTGGGATGCGATGCTGGTAGAAGTAGAACTGCTGACCATTGATGTTCACCTGCAGTAAACCAAACAAGTTTCATCAGCGCTTCTGATAAAACAGCCCAGAAACACAGTTTCTTTCACTGCTCATCCATTTGATGATGAAACTTCAGCAAACATTACTTTCTTTACATATCCGCAGCATACAGACTCGTGGAAGTATCCACACACGTCGCAACATACACACAAATGCACACACAAAATTTGTCTGACCTGATAGCCTTCAAAGTTGACCACAATGACCGTCTCAAAGTTCTTGCCCTTGTGGAAGGGCATATTGTGGATCTTCTCCTCCCCTTCCCACATGCCATTTTGGAACGTGTTGAAGACCACCTTGTCCCAGAAGTCAAATCGTGGATTAAAGTGGAAGGCAATGTCAGAGCCTTCCATCTCACCACACTGCAAATTGATGTGAAACCTACGGGGGACAGTACAGAGAGGGGTGATTGACCTCCACCTTGGTAGATAATCCCAAGAGAGAAAACTGTCAAATCTGTAGGCGATATTGTTGGACTTCCTATTTTAGTATGTTAATGACCGCCGTTGCACAATGCAGCCATTTTTAATCACTTCCGGGGGTGGAGGGTGTTAAACACACAAAGTAGTAATACCTTCTTGATAAGTGGTTTTTGGCCCTACCCTTTGTGAGCAAGCATTATCGTGATAAACCTTCCTTTTAAGCACACGGAACAAAGAGCAAAACTCACGAGTTATAAATGCATTTGCAATGTAGAAATGACCTTTTCTAATCTTTACACTGCAGCCACCCATATTCTACTGGTCTTACACTCAGTTTAATTTCTACTTCAGTAGATCCAGGGGCAAACCTTGTTCAAAATGGAACATAAAGCAGTCTATAATGTAAGCTCCTCTGTCGCGTGTCCAGTGCAGGATGTCACAAAATGCAGCAGGATTATTTTTTTACATATTTACAAATTCATAGCTAGAGTCATGGCTAACTGGCAACCATCTTCCCAGACCAGTCTGACTGCCAAAGCCAAACCGGATAAAGTCCTCTGCCAAACATGAGATAAAATCGTGTCCCTCCACTACCTCAGAGAGCCCTGAGAAAAGTCCTTACCTGGAAATGTGATGAGGAATGTGTCCCTGAATATATATGGACATACCAGGTCTCAGACCACCATAGATGGGCCCCACATATGGGATAGTCTGTGCAGTATATGCATTGAAGACAAAATCCGCACAATATTTCAGCATTAATATAGTCCATACATATACATAAAGACATAAATCTAAAACAAAAATAATACTGTAAAATGCTATAAAAACATAATTAAAGATTTTAAGAGACTATAATGTGAGTAGTGACATGTGACTAGAAGCAAAACAAATTGTGTAAAGCATTCAAAGACCGGAGAAAAAGCTGGTGTCTGGAGACAGTACAAAAAAGGTACAGAAGAAAGCTGGATACAAGAATCGTACTCACGGGGCTGTAGATGGGCTGGTATCCCGGTGGTGCTACAAAAGCCATGACGAAGGGAGGACACAAGCGTGCAGAGAAAGACCAGAACACGTAGTGGTTCTTCCAGGTTTATATAGCTCCCACTGGGCTGGGACATATACGGGCGTGGCAATACCCAGAGGCGGTAGGTGTGCTTATCTGCTACTGCTTTCCTATGTGACATCCCAGGCAATAGTAGGAGCAAGAGGCGTCACCTGAAACCAAAGCCCGACACGTTCTGCCAGTTTAGAGTTTCGAGTTCTGTCTTTGAGGGACCATTTGTCTTGGTCAATGTAGAGAGTGTTTTAAATGAGAATGGCAGGCAGAGAGGAAGGTCATGTGATCATTTTTTTTTCATAGAATATTCATGTTATAGGATGTTAGTAAGATGACAGCCCTACAGCTAGAGAAGAACATTTCACCTTTAAATGGATTTGCAGTGCAAGCTGCATGTGTAAGTGACTCATTAGTGTTGAGGGCCAATGTTTCTCCCTTGTTTGCTCAAAAGATGAAGAACGTACTGGTAACTGCACTTCCCTTGCTAAGAAATCTACATGAGTGATTTACTACATCATATGCTTAATTGTTTAATTTTTTGAGTCCTGTCACTTTAATATGTAGCTACTTGCATAATATCAGCTGGAGAAATGGTGTTATTGGCAATTGGACAGAGTGGGTGAGTATACTGAGCGGGTGTACTTTGAGAATCGCATGATTGCACATATATCTCTCAGTCTGCTGGCGAAATATGTTTGCTTTCGCCGAGTTGTGCGTTACCTTGAATAAAAGTGTCTGCTAAATGGATAAATGTAAGTAAGTGGTTATGAGCCATATTACTACTCTAACTAAGACCCATGAAGTCCAGTTTTTTGAGAAACAGCTCTCTGATTGTGATAAGGTCCTGCACAATAAATTAATATGACAAAGGCATAAGTTGTGATTTTTTTGATATACTGCTGATTTAAAGCTGAACTATTATATGGTAATATTATTGTCACGTCCGACGCCCACACAGCACAAGCACCTGACTCCGCACTAACTCACGAGTAATCACTCACCGTAAAAAGACCCTCTTCAGCTCCCGTACCCCTGCGGAATCTAGTCAGGGACAACCGGTCTTTCCCGTGACTCTTCGCTTCGCTTCCCGTCCCGTCCACGGATCCTCGTTCCTGTCCTGTCCGCCGTTCGACCGACCCTTCGCTACGTCTCCCGACCTCGTCCATGGATCTTTGCTCTAATAATCCTGACCGCCGATCGACCGACCCTTCGCCTGTCCCCGACACCGGAAACTTCGTCTCCGGACAAACAACCCTGCGCTTGGGTTCAGCCATCCCGGCTCCCTGTGTTCCGCGTGACAGTTATACGGTTATAGATTGACTGCAGTACATAAGAGGAGTTTTTAGATGTGCATAGTGAGTTATCAAAAGTGCAGACTGAATTAAAATGTGCAGTTAGACATTAGAAGCTATTATTTCAAAAAGGAATTTGATTAAAAAAAAAAACATTTTATTGTATACTAGTCACACTTTTATTAATTTTCTGCAATTTCTGAACAGATTAAATGCCAGGCACTCAGTAGTACTTCAGAGCACTCATGCTCATGTCAAAAGACCAAAAGATTTTATGTCCTTGCACAAGGGTGAGGGGACAAGTTGGTGGATGCCACTGGGCTGCTGAGGGGACAGTGTGGAAAAGGCTTTGTTTGACATTTTCATTAAAAATGATTGCATGAGCTAAGGCTCCACATGTAGTTACAGGTTATTGTTTTCAGAAATTTAAACCTTTAATAATGGGGTGAGTGTGTTTTTTTGTTTTAGTCAAGACCAGCGACTCGCTCTAGGCAGTGTATCCACGTTGCAAGTCACTTTGGCTGAAAAGGTGTCAGCTAAACACTCAGCATTCTTTGGAAGCTGCATTGCAGAGACGTGCCTGCTAAATTCGTTGCTTGTTTATGTGGGTTTCCTCTGAGCGCTCCTGTTTCCTCCTTCAGTCGAAAGACGTGTTTCAGGCGATTTTCTGCATCTGAATTGCATGCAACTGAGTGCGGGGGTGTTAAATTGCTCTGTTGTGTGGGCAGGCAGGTAAGTAGATTAGTAGAGCATATCGAGCATAGTAAGTCACCCTGTACAGGCTGAATACAAGATAACACTATTAGGACATGAGACAAAATAGTGGATCATCTACAAAAATGAAAAAATTACAATTAGAGAAGGTAATTTCTGCAAGACACTGTGCAGGTAGGATGAGATTAAATGACGGATATAGGCAGGAATACTGCAATGAACTACTAAGTACCAGAGAGGAACTAAGAAGCCCTGATCAACACATTTGCACACCTCAGGCTGAGGAGGTGCTTGGAGTTAAATACATACACGATGACTGAAGATGCTTGACCCAAGTGAGGTCGCGGCAAGCCGGAGCCTAACCCGGCAACACAGGGCACAAGGCCGGAGGGGGAGGGGAGACAGCCAGGATCGGACGCCAGTCCGTCGCAAGGCACCCCAAGCAGGACTCGAACCCCAGACCCACCGGAGAGCAGGCACAGGACAAATCAGCTGCACCACCGCACCCCCCTGGAGTTATTACACTAACACTGAAACCATACTACACTTCTGAATGTGTCACAACTAAGACCGACTTCAGAACAGGTTAGCTCACAAACATACTTGAACTTTTGCCTCATTACCGACTTTCTGCTGAACGGAAGGAATGCAGGTTAGCAAACTAGTCAGGTCATAAGCCAAATATTATGTCATATTTAGACCATGAATTGGAGAGAGCATATGTTTGCATATGTATGAGTGAGTGCACTCCTGTTGTGTGTAGTGGTGAGCAAAGGTGGGGAAGGACTATAAGAGACTAACCTGACACACACACTTAGACTGGGGTGGCAGTTAGGGGAACTGAGGAAATATATTTAATATCATAGTGGAACATCAGTGCAGTGTCATTATTGTTTGACAGACGACAACAACATGGAACGCAACTAAACAGGCAAAAAGGCAAGTTTTAAAATATTCAAATCAGTTTACTCAGTATTGAAACACAGGCTTCAGTCAGGTGGCTCACAGATCTCAGGAAGCAGTGATGTTTTTTTACGCTGTAAACCACAGGCCACGAGCCCCTTTCTCGTCTTCGATTCACACAGACATTTAGTGACAAGGGAAAAATCCTTTGTGGGCTTAGATAAATACACAGCAGTTAATCACATATGGTATGAATACAAGTTACAAAACATGAAACAAGGAGCCGGTGTGTGTAACAGCATGTGTGTTGGTGGCCTACACTTTTAACTGAGGTGGTTTGTGAGATCCGAAGCTCACCCATGACTTCATGTTACATTTGCAGAGAAAAGTGTACTCCACAGATTCTCTAAAAACAACTAAGTAAAATTCTAAACCGGGTAACCCCAAAGTTTGTTTTACAACTTTTGATTGCATACCAGAAATATTGCTTTGTTTTTATTCACCTTTTACTCCTCCAGAAAGGTAAACTCATATTCATTCTAGCATTCCTACTTCAATATTCTGAAGAGAGGGGAGAAAGGGGGCTTTTAGGTATTCAGTGATGTAAAGCAAATACAGACTCTGTTTTGTAAAACTTGCTGGACATCTTACAACTTGATCAAGACTGACAATAGTGCAGAAACAGAGCATAAATCTTGCTTTCCAAGAACTGAAGTAAAAGTATGGAGGAAGACTTTTGACCCCTGTAGCCAATCCTCTAGTTAATTCACATTAGGGTTCTGGTCTCTAGGGTGGCATAGAACCAATGCTATGTAAGACTATAGAGTGGTTGGGTTATATGAACACTCCATTTTTATGATGGTATTTCATGAAAGAGTCATAGGACACACATGATAATGGACATAAAAATAATGATAACATGTTAGTAAAATATGATAGAGGGACACGTTAATTTTGGGGGCTGTATTTCTATTTCATTGCACAGACTTGTATTCAACACCCAAGTACTGGCAAGTTCTTGCTGGGTTGAACCCTTTTCCCAGCTCAGTCTCCCAGCCACTCCCATGACCACACTGATTTCAGGGTTTTGTTAAGGAGAGCTGATCGACCTCATAGCAATAGTACAAACTGAAGCATTAGCCAATTGTTTGCACATGGGCATCACGTAGAGCCACAAATAAATGTTGTTTTAACATTGTAAGTATTAAATATAGATATTTAGTATGTCTAGTACCAAATATGTTGATCATAATTACAATTAGAGTAACCATGAAGCACTTGCCCACCACAAGGGTTTTTGTTGGTTGTGATCTCCGATTTAGGCACTGTAATTCCTTTCGATGTGAGTTTACACAGTTTCATTCTTGCTCTTTATACGCATATGCACACACTCAGAGGGTGTGCTGAGTTAATGTGTGTTTTTGTCAGTATAGCTGCGGTCACTTAAATTCAGGCATTCTTACACCAATCTTTGTGTCTTCATTCCAACATTCTTATATACAAGGAAGGCCATAAAGTGTATTTACAGTAATATAAATAATTTTTGTACGTTCCATTCATCTCTCTGTTATTAATATTTCTCATTCACTCAATCATCCACTTCCTATTACATTTTTAGTCAAAACTGCTGGGGTCCACATGCGATTGCTGGTCTCTGTGCATGCATGCATGTGCACGTGTGTGCGTTCCTGTGACAACGTCAAGGTGTGACACTTGACCGATGCACACAAGCCGAAATTCCATCTGTGCTTTGCTGTAGTGTCTTTCAGTCTCTCTCACACAAACACACACGTGCAGATGTGGAGCACAGAGTTATCCCAGCTGATCCTCATACTGCTTCCTGAAACAGTCCCCAGCTGGGAAGAAATCCCAGCACCGCTCCTGGTACATCTTCCAGACATAGGACTCCTGGGAAGACAGAGAGACAGAGACAGATAACAATAGGAGGAGAGACATACAGAAAGGAGGCAGCAAAAAAAAGATAATAATGAAATTTTGGAAAACTTCACCATTACCATACTTGTTGAAACCAATGGGATTCTGTATTATCATTAAATCAGAATATGTTAAAAGACTGAATTTGGAACTCCAGCAATCCTGTCATACTACACAGTCCAGACAGACTTGGGTACTGACCTGTCCTGTGTGCTCAGTTTCATCTTTATTGATTAAGTACATCAGGAAGAACCTGTAGAAAATGCCAGATATTTACATGTATTAGTGCAGTCATTACATGGCAACAATCAATGAGAAGAGCTCCTCATGTCAGTGCTACTGTTAACTGGCTTCAAGAGGATCGCTGTGCAAAGGAAGCTGTAACAAAAAAATCCGAAGGGCAGAAATTATGACAATATTTCCAGTGACCAGCCACACAAACAACTCATGTGTTGTATTGCTAAGATCTCATTGCTACCGTTTTTTACTCTGGTAGAAGTCACGCACATGTAATTGGCCAGATTGTGTTCTTCCATGGTGTGCGTCTCGAATCCATGAGCAGTGGTGTCAAAGTAGTCACTCCCAATCCCACAGATGAAGCACTTGGTCTGTATAGTAGGGGGGAGAGTAATCAAGTGAGGAAATGCTGAGAACTTTAAAAAAAACTACAGAGAACAGTGTACTGCAGATTTCTTTCCTACCTCAGATCTTAAACTGTCTTAATAAAGACTCAAACTAAATTGTTCAAGTAAACATTTACAGAAAGCGAAAAAATACAGTTTTCAGATTAGCAACAATCAACAGTGGAAGTAAAGAAAGGGAGAGAGCATTTACCTCCATGTCTTCTTTGACCTGCTCCTGCTGGTCTCTCAGCTCCCCAAAAGCATCAATGATCAGACCTGAAAGCCAACAAACACAAGATAGTAGAAAACAGCAAGAACAGTTGCCAGCCACAGAAACAGCTTTGAGAGGAGCTACTTTTGTGGAGTATGGCTTCAGTTTCCACAACCATATCCCCATCTGCATCCTTAGTCATTCCAGAGCAACATTCTACTGAGGCTAATTTATGAGTTGAGGATGAAGGGTGTGTTACGCATGCATAGTCACCCGGAATGACATACCCTGGATGATGGCCAGCAGGATTACAATCACAAAGAAGAAGAAGGTGATGTCAAAGACCACCCGGTATAGCTCATACTCATCTCCTGCAGGATCCTCAATCTCATCTCCTATGCCTCCTCCAGCACGCACCCCCACATACATGTGGAATAGGTAGCACTGGGAGGTGAAGGAGAGGGACAAGTAAGTATGTACAGTTTCAAGATCACGAGTAGGGAAAAATGTCAAAAAACCGCTGGGTTTCATTAGAATAAAATATTCCAGAAGAATAAGACATGACTTCTATGAAGGCTGAAATACAGTAATTACATTTACATATTACTAATTAATGGGGGGCGCGGTGGTGCAGTGGGTTGGACTGGGTCCTACTTTCCAGTGGGTCTGGGGTTCGAGTCCCGTTTGGGGTGCCTTGCTACCGACTGGCGTCCCCTCCTGGGTGTGTCCCCTCCTCCTCCGGCCTTACGCCCTGTGTTGTCGGGTAGGCTCCGGTTCCCCGCGACCCCATATGGGACAAGCGGTTCCGAAAATGTGTGTGTGTGTGTGTGTGTGTGTATTATTAATTACACATCACAGACATGTTTCTAAAATTTACTTACAGTAATAAGAACTGCAGACGTTTGCCTTGTGTTAGGAACATCCAAGTTACTAATTTCTGAAGACCATTTCTGAGTTTATTTACCCCTCTATTTTCAGAAATAGAATATTCTCCCAAAAAGCACAGAACTGCCTATTTCTGTATTGCAAAACATGAAATTTTACATTTTTTCCTGGTCTGTGGCCCAGTAAACAATGAGACAGCAGAGAATTTTAATTAGCATATTAAAACAAATACAGGTAATTTTTTACTAATTTTGACACTTTTATGCAGTATATCATAATGATTTTTATAATGACTACCATTTAAAATCACACTAATATGAAAATTCCCTACTTGGGAAGACACAGGAAGATTATGTGATATATTTCTGGAATGGCAAAATAGGGATTTTAAATTTTTGAACCCATCACACAGAACAGACAAGTTAAGGTCAAACTGACCCCACTAATGCATTCTAGATAAGTAAAAGAGAATGAAATAAATTGATGTCCTATTCACATTTTACTGTTTTACATCCAGTGTTTTCAGTACAGAGGAGGATTGACAGTAATATAACATAATTTGTGTATAAACTGAGGGATTAAGATGGACTATTAAACTTTTTTTGTTATAGCTGGTGGATTTACAAACAGTTCCTAATTACGAACAGACTTCCAGTCTCAACTGTGTTCATAAGTTGAGGTATGAGTGTGCTCTTATTTTTGCGATTCTGCAGAAAAGATTTAGCTTCAGGTGCTACTTTCACAGAGTGGCAATGGAAGGAAATAGTAACTCAAGGGTGTTCGCTCTCAGCATGCTCACCGTCATCATGTCATCACACTTCATGTCTGGCTCATCCTCATCCTCACTCATGTTGTAGAACTTCCGGAAGAAGTTGAAGGCTACCACAGTGTAGAGGTACACAACCACAGCCAGCAAGCCCACAGTCATCATCAGCTGACAGATAGAAATGGAATCACTCATTGACCTGCTCTGTCTGAAACCGGACATTGACTACAGGCTAAAGCAATGAACAGTGAGACATTCTGCTGTATTTAGGGGTTTATGTACAAGTCTGGAGGGAAAAACCCACAACGGCTGCATCCTTGAATAAGATTGTTACTTTTTCCATCAACAATCGTGATTGTAACAGGGTGACTGGTATTATTAACAAAGGGGACCAAAAAGGGCAGCACTGGGTGAAAGAACACAGGCATGACATTACCTGCTTGCCGTTGTGGGTGACAGAGGACAGGATAGTGCGCAGAGTCTTAACACCCATAGCAATGTCCAGCAGGTGAGCAGCAAAGAAGAAGTTATTATAGTGGCCAAGGAGGGACATCACCAGGTACCACACCAGGTACAGGAAAGTCTGAGCACAAAGGGAAAAGAAGCACATGATTTCATTACAAAACATAAAACAAATTTCAATGGGTTTACTGCAGTTTAAATTTTATATTTCACCACTTACATTGTCTGTGAACACAACTCCAAACTTCCAGATCTGGTATTTGATGTCAAAGGAAGTGATCCTAAAAAGAAGGGAATTGTGCTGTGATTATAGGGTTTACTTTTCGTGCAACATTTATCAATAGGTCCTCAAAATATCTAAATTTCTCCATAAATATGTGACACAAACATCATCAACTACAGGTGCTCCCTCATCATACGTCAAAAATCCCCTTATGTCATGCATATATCATGTGAACCATATCACTTATTTGCTCGATAGCCATTTTAAACAAAAAATACCTTGAAGGGAATCACAAGCGAGTTTTGTAAATACATTGTAACTGCTGTCCGAAGGCTGACTGAGACCCAAACAATAATGTATATGGGTGCCTTGCAACAGTGCAGTCAGTTGATGCTAATTGGTTGTTATTTAATATCATAACCAAAAATTGGGACACAAAAATTATACCATAAGGTTCACAGGGCAGCTATGGTCAATCCAGGTGGTCGTAAGTCACATGTCTTAACTTGCAGACCACCTATATAATAACATACGTCAAACATGCTAATGTAAAAGGCCGAAAGACCCTATATATGGGCACTGAGTGTTTGCTCATGTAAAACTGGGACCCTGTATGAATCTGTGTTGAAAACAGTACAAGCAGGTGGTCATTACCAGGTAAACACAGAATTATCAGGCTTTGGTTTTTTCTGCTGTTGAGTGCTGACATCCAGCGAAGCCAAGTCCATGCCGAGAAGCTCAGCAATCCTTTCTCTGCCGTAGATGTCCCCATATTTTTCCAGCACCTGAGGGCACGGAGCACAGCGGTCACTCTCACCTCTGCTGACTACACAAACAGAAAAAAAAAAAAAACAGCTCCATACTCCTACTCACCTTTCTCTTCACAAATTTGTCCCAGTAATTGTTTGGGAAGGTCCTGAAAATGTGGAAAAGCACATTTCAGAAAACTTTTCATCTTTTAACCACAACTGGGTGAAAGTCACTATAAATACCACTTGTTACTTTGGAACATGTATCAAAATAATAACTGTAAATTATTCTTTTCTTATCTGTAGCTGCATGTGTCATGAAAAAATACAGGAAGGTTATATTTCTGATTATTGTGAATCTAGCAGTAATGTAGAGCATGATTACTGCTTACGGTGTGTTGAGAACCAGACGATCCCACTGGCCTTTAATGTCATCGTCCTCAGGCTGCTCTGTCACATACACACCGTCAAACTCTAATTTCCGAGCCAGTTCCTTCTCCCTTTTGAAAATGACCAGAGGAACCTAAAGAAGATTTAAACATAATGATTTAAAAATAAGAAGGTATCACTTTCACAACCTAAAAGATATGGAATGTGGACTTGCATTGCTCTTGCTTGTTTCCGCTACAAAATTGAGGAACAATAAGTGACTTAGGTGAGGTGGACTAACTAACCTTGAGACAGTTGTAGCCGATGATGCAGAGGAAGGAGATGATAGTGTGTACAATACCAAGAAAAGCTAGAGCTGGCTCCATGTAGCCAGTACTCTCCTCCAGGAAGTAGTACACCACACCATTTTCCTCATCTTCTTCATCTCCATCTTCCATCCCAGATCCTTCTGCCTCACCCCCAGAGCCTTCAAACATCGCTGAGCCCTCAAACATGGCTGAACCCTCAAAATCTTCCTCGCCAGGAGGGCTGTCCGACACCTATGTTCGAAGAAAGTGTGACAAACACACATCTGAATATACGGATACAAATTTGAAACAACGAAAAATAAAGAAGCAAAACCCGGAGTCATAAGCCAAGAGAAATTAAGGTAATTAAAGTAAAGTTAAGGTAATTAAGGGAAGTTCTCCAATAAATACCTTATAGAACAACAGGATGAAGTTCAAGGCAAAGGCAATAAAGAGAGCCAAGAAACGTAGGTTGTAGAAGTTGCGGGACAGGTAGTTCTATGAGGAAAGAAGAAAAAAGATACCTAATTACTAAACCAACTTCAGGAAGAAAAAAGAAGGAAAAAATTTTACAGTCCCCTTACCATGAATTTATTCCTCTGGATTTCCAACTCATTCCAGAGCTCAAAGCCATCCTCTGTCTCTGACTTCTTGTCTTTCTTAGTTTTGACCTTCTCTGTCTGTTCCTCTTCTTTCTCTGGTTCCTCAGCTTTTGGCTCTGGCTCAGCTTCAGGCTCAGCCTCAGCCTCCTTTTCAACCTTCTCTCCATTTTCAGCACTGAAGGAAAATACAAATTAAATACAAAATGGGACAGAACAGAAGGAAGTCACACAAATGTACAGCGATATGACACAGAGAGATTCGCACTCAGCCTTCTCAGGTTCAGGTGGTGCTTCTTCCGTGACTTCTTGTTCAGCCCCACCTTCGTCAGAATCCAGCTGCAATATGCACAGAATGGTGCAAAACAGTTTTTGGAATTTGTATAGTGGAGCAGTTCCAAATTAAAATTAAGTAGCTAAACAACATAATTATGAAATGATTGCTTAAAAATGTGCCATAACCCTGCATGATGGAAGCATAGAACACTACAACGTCACAGTGTCGACTGAAATGATATAATGTAGTTCTTATGGTGAATGAGACTTTGTTAAGTTGATGCATCCTAGGGGATAACATCTCACCAATTTCCTCTTGGTTATTGGAGAACCTTCTGGAGTGGGGGGTTCAACAGTAGCAGGCTCCCCCATGTCACCAAGGCCGCCAGGGGTATCAAAGCCTGGAATTCGGCCTCCTTCTTTCTCCTTGGTCTCCTGTTCCTCCTCTTCAACTCCACCCCCTTCCATTAGGTCTGCAACTCCACCAGCCTCTTGTTCCACCCTTGCCCCAGGCTCAGCAGGTAAATCTCCATGCACCTCATCCTGTGTAGGGTCCGGCATGCTGGCCAGGATTTCTGTTACTGTCATTTTCTTAGCTCCCTCTACAAGACGACCCCCAAAGAGTGTATTCCACACAAGCAAAAAGAACCCCCTGCAGATACTGTAGATGAACTGTAGGATGCCTATAAAGATGGTCCAGAAGAAGGTGGCCAATGCGACTACCATCTCTTTCACAGTCATCTTCCGGATCCGCCGGTACTGTCTGCGCAGGTTGCGGAAAGTGAACATCCCAAAGAAGCTGATTACACTGTTTATGAAGTCTGCAAAGGCGGAGGTAGATTCTGGAGGTGCTTTTTCTCCATTCTCCCCCTCCCCCTCTCCACTACCTTCTTCACCACCCTCCCCTGCACCTTCTTCCTCATCATCATCATCCTTTTCCTCTTCCTCTTGCTCCGAAATCTGTGCAGCAATGTTCATCTCAAAGATGGTGTCCTCACAGAAATTGACAAAGAGTTCCATCTTCTCAGACTCACCACCCTCATTGACCACGTCAAAGATGAACTGTCGTTTAGACTCTCTCACCTGGGGCATCTCCCACTGGGTGCGGTTGACCTCACTGATTTCAAAGTAGATACGTTCTATCCTCTTGCTGGCACCCATGATCTCGATACGGCCTAGGAAGGGACGGAAGTAATTCAGCACACTCTCTGCCTGCTCTAGGAAGTTCTGCAGCCGGGAATCATGGGGAACATGTTCTGACAAGTTAGTCAGCAACACTGCAATGTTGAAGCCAATGTCCTTGGCAGGTTCTTGAAAGCGATCAGCAAACTCTTCAAAGTTGATCATTTCATTCTCGTCAGCCTCTGAGCAAGACAACAGGAACTGGATCTCTGATGGTGAATACTGTTTTTGACTATCCATGGCCTTCTGGAAGTCTTTCTTTGAGATCAATCCACGGGGGTCAGTCACGTAGTCACGGAATGCATCTGAAGCTACAATGTCCTTGAGTTTCAGGAACATGTCAAAGAACTTGAGGATCATCTCCACATTGCTGGATGATTCTACCAGCATATCCACCATCTGGCGTGCAATGGTTCCATTTACAATGTTGCCTGGAGTAATGGAGAACAGGAATGGTTAGTGAAAGCTAAAAGACAGAGGAATTGGACTAAGATGTCAGGGAGACAGAAGAGAAGACAATATAATCTTACCCTCCAGTAGAGACAACAGCATTACCACCATGTCTTTCTGAAGGTCCAGCAGCTCCTTCAATAGACCAATCTGACTGGAATCCTGCAATATGAAATGAAGATATACAAACAACTTTAATCCTATATTGGTGCTGGAACTGTATTTTTTAAGAATTTTTGGAACTCTTGCCGCAAGATTATGAAGACTGGGGATTCTACAGCCTTAAAGACAAAATCTCTGCAGTAACCACATTAATGTGGGATTTCTTTTTGCATTGACACACAGACATAGCAATAATACATGCCGTTAACCAGGTAAATTCTTTAAAGGGCAAACTACCTGAGAATGTCATACTCTGTTAAAGGGACAATACCAGTAAAAAGGGGATTTACTAAGGAGATCTGTATTTCGCCAACTCTCATATAATGACATGTTCTCACTTTTACAACATCTAAACCAAAATACACTAAATGTTATTGAGTAAGATGGCTCATTGTTCATTGAGGCATATCTAGAGTCTTAACATTGACCAAGCCACTGCCTGACAAGATCATAAGTTTGAAGCTTGTTTCTGGGGATAATAGGGAGTCACAACCTTAACAAGCTTCTGCTTTGGCCATTTAAGAGAGCATGTCCCCGAAACAGTGATCACCTTACCTCAGAGTGTGATCGATTCCAGAAATGATCCTGGGTTTGCATTTCAGTAACACAAATGCATATTGAGCATAAAAGTATCACAGAGACACATAGACAGAACTGGGGAGGAGTAGCGAGGCACCAGGTAGCACACCCTCCCTCCTCCCTCCTAGGAGTTGCTTTGCCACATAACATTCCAACCTAAATGCTCTCTGACACACACAAAACCAGGTATATGCTGTATTACAAAGAATGCACAGTCACTGAGCTTTTTGCACCACCAGGCCAGCAGAGCACAACCTGGATGTTTCCCTGGGTGATGAAGGACCAGCCTAAGAGCCAGAGGCAGCGGGCATGGGGCAAAGCTGCAGAAGTGAGCCCACAGGACATGAAAGCATCAGCTGCCAATCAAAGCACAATTGAGCCCCGCCCACTACCCTGACACACCTTACTGTCAGGTTAAAATCACCACAGACTGAACATTATTGCACAGCATACTTTATGACTGTCATTCCTATTTAAACATTCGCAGCATTTTTGTTTCCAAGTTGCGATGGAACATGCAACATGACAGCTGCTGTTCAGGGGCTTAGGCAGATTCGAGCAAGTCTCTGAAGAGAAATAGTCCTTTAAAACGTAGGACTGATGAAAGAAACTAAGCAATGATAGTGATAATGCAGTTTATATCTCCCCTGTTTATACACAATACTTGCATTCATGCTTACAATCTATTCACTTCATCCAATCAGAAAAAATTCCAGTTATTTTATCAATTTGTCCATTTTAGTAAAATTTGTATTGTGTTACATCATTTTAAAAATTGTCTGTATGTCTGAGTATGTGCATTGCTTTCTTGGTGTATTCTAATTTTCTTGTGATCTTCACTATTTTAATACATTTATTAAAGAACAAGGAAAGCAGCACAATTCTGGGCACATAACAACAGAAGCCGGAATAAGACGTGAGGAAAAAGAGAAAAAGAAAGTAGGAAGAAGACTACATGTAGGAGAAGGACAGATGAAACATGGGGTGGGAAGGGGGGGTCAATGTGAAGAGCTGAAAAACTATGCATGAGATGGCAGCTGAAATAGAGACACACAGATTCTTACTGCAGTTCGTTGTCCAGGATCGGGGTGCATCTGGCAAGGTTACACATCAGAATAAAAATGTTATCCAAAAACATTTTTAAATCATTTTTGTATTCTTTAGTTCTCTCCATGGGGTGTATTGATCCTGTATGACAAAATGTATTTTTTGGGATGTATTTGGAATGTTGTGACACTGCTGTGCGTCTTGCCAATGTCTTCATAAGCATATGGAATACTTGTCCTTAATTATTACATGGAAGAAGGGCAGAGAAGACCTAAACACATATTTGTACATGAACACATAGTAAGGTACAGGTGTTTTCAGAGGACCTGAGACTTGGCTGATTCTGTCTGTAATTCTTACACTGAATTGTCCTTTTCAATTAGTCAATGTAATTCATGGAAAGGAAAGAAAGAAAGCAGGGTATATTTCAAGAGGCAGTTTAGGGAGGAGTGTAACATAACCAGCAATGGGGTGAGAGAAAAGGAGGTGATTCATGTAAGCCATAAATATAATAGAATCATAGTTGGAGTAGCATTTAAACTAGGTTAATTTGAAGTGCTATATGCAATACACAGCAGTCGTATTGCAACCCTCCTTCAGCGACATTAGCAATGGAGTGTCTTTGCATGTGAGGCATCTGAAAGAGGGTCTCATACTGAAGAATAAATAAATTGTTGGTTGTGTCATTGCTACATCAAAGTCCATTTGTAATACCGTATGGTGCAGCTGTATTGTTTAAAGCTCAACGTATAAATCAAAGTAGACACTAAACAACTTTTTTACATATCTATGGTATAGCTACCCTATAATGTTCAAAATGAAACTCTCAGTTGTACAGTAATTACAAGGGTCTTGGAATATGGATTCTTGTATGGGAGCATTTTCCTTTCCTATGTTGCTGTTTTGATTCAGCCAATGAAAAACTTGGTGCTGAATGAGGGTTGCCCAAAGTCACCCCAGTTTACCTTCAGAGCCCATAAAACAGGAGAGAATTTCTCAGAGAGAAATACAAAAATGCATTTTTTACATTGGTAACTCATGGGTACCAATAAGTTTGCAACACACTGTTAGAGCAAGACAGAAAGGACTGTATCATTGAGTTAAAGGAAGCACAAGACAAATTAATTTGTATTTTCTGTTTGAAGAGAGAACACTTACACCTGGACAGGGCTAAAGCAAATGCACACTGATGCAGGATCACATTCACCGCTAAAACGTTTGTTTTTTCATTATAAGAATAGCGAGATCAGACCTCAGATATATGTCTATATTTAAAGGAATGTCAAGTCACAGATGCAATGAGAAAACAGAAATCTGATATATAGGGTTCAACCAATTAATACAACTTCTGCAGATGAAAAAATAAATACATACTGCACATGGTATAAACAACCCAATGAAAATGATTTCCAAAAAAGGCAGTACTAATTCATTACTTGAACTGTATACACACATACACACATACACTGGCTGAAGCTATTTGTCCCTACTTGAATTGTAGGTGTTTTAAAATTCATTTGTGTGTGTGCCTACTCTGTGATAGACTGATGTCCTGTCCAGGGTGTACTCCCCATCACTGTGCCCTGAGAATCCGGGATAGGCTCTGGACTACCATGACCCTGACCAGGACAAGCAGTTAGCTGAGTGAGTGAGTGAGTGAGTGAGTGAGTGAGTGCGTGCGTGAGTGCGTGCGTGAGTGCGTGCGTGAGTGCGTGCGTGAGTGCAAGATTGTTTTTAAAACAAATCTGCATGCCACCACTGCATATGTTGCCAGAGCTCTGTGAACAATATCTGTGTGTGTGTGTCAGTCATCAGTAGGTGTGCACTCAATGCCTGTGCAATCAGAATGTTTGTCTGTGGCACGTGGTGTGCTGAGATGCCAAGACTCCTACCTGCGCTAGCTTCATCATCATGTGAGCGAAAATGTGCAAGAAGCCAACCACAGCATCCCACAACCTGCTGTGGGCCAGGGATTGCTGGTTGCCTGTGCATGGGCCCTGGGACAATGAAAGAAGCTATTAGAACAGACAGCAGGTGGTGCAGCGGCTAAGGAACCCAACTTTAACTTCAGAAGGAAAACTGCTGCTCCATCCCTGAGAAAAATACTTGTACATTAACTATGCAGGTACACAGTAACAGTGTAAAACTTGACGACAAGTAAGCAGCATTAAGTCAGATCACTGAATAAGAGAACGCCTCACCTGGATGTATTCAGTCAGGCTGTTGAAGACCTGTTTTGCCACTGTCATGGCTTTTGAAAAGTTCCTCTTGCCTGGCTCATCAATGATGTCCTTTCCAGAGTAATACCAGTAGAAGTCACTGATGGACTCCTAATGGAGTACATGGAAAAGGGGAAGCATAAAGACTGTGCTTTTTTGAAGCAACTCACATCTTTGGTGGATTGTGGCCATGCAGGCTGGTGGCTCACCTGCAATCGCAGCAGGTAGTCCACAGTGCAGATTATAATATTGATGGTGGTAGTGCTGCCCGTCTGTGTTCGCAGGTAATTCTGGAAGTCTGCAAGAAGAACAAGCAGCAGCGTAAGACCCCATAGACCTGGTGGAGTTAGCCCTGCTTGCAGTTCATGTCAACTTTACATCAACTCTGTTGTCCACACAGCATTAGTTATCCATATCCTTATTTCTTTGGCCTCAGAGCCAAAAGGTAGCAGGTACCATGTCTCAAGAGGAAAACAAGCTACCTTTAACTTACCATTATTGTGGCCCTCACAAAGTAGCTGCAGGAAGCGGAAGAGATCGCAGGTAAACTCGTTGTCCGCCATGACTTTCTCTTCTGGGAAAAGCGAGAAGATCAGAGACCATGTGAGAGGCAAGAAAGATGAAAAGGTAAGGGTTTGGGCTGCAGCTCGTGTCTTTAAGGTGCATTTGGAAGGTGAAGTGTAAGACAGTGAGATGGAGAGGAATGAAAAAAGAGAGCTTGTGCTTAAGACTATGTGTATGTGTGGGAATGATAAAGGGAATCTATGATTGCGAAAAGCCAGTTACATGAGTCAACATGAGTTATGTTGCATGTATCTTGACTGTTGGTGTTCTGGTTTGTTCTATAGTTATAGGAGTGTGAGAACTCTTTAGGGTACAACATATACACACATGCATTCAGGTGTAAACAATACCACAGACACATCACACCCCCGAACCCCCGTTAGCATGTTAGTAAGAACCGCAAAAACTGTTCTAGAACATGTTCGCCTGTCACTTCAATGCAAGCTGGTGAACAATGGAGCACAGAAGTTAGTGGATAAGTCCACTCTTATCCACATCACACCTGGCGTTTGACTGACAGCTGGCTGGGACGAACTTTGTCACATTCAGAGACAAGAACACAGAAAGATAAAGGACACACAGAGGGACACCGGAAACAGCTAAAATACATTTAACACCTACTGACACAAATACACATAAATGTGTACACATACAAAATGCACATATATACAATATACATTGACATAAAATACTACGAAAGAATAATACCCATCTTTACAAAGACAATCACAGTAATACAGAATAATATCCTGATATCACTGAAATGCACACACAAAAAAGAGAGGCATAAGAAGCTTGCATTTCAGCCATACATCCATAGACTTGCACACCTGCACGCATCCGCACACACCGGTTCATGCAGGACAGATCTACTGCACTCCACTAACTCCACAACTGGTGGAAAAGGGAGAGGAATGATGACAGTAAAGGACTGCCTTTGCCAGTAGGGTCCAAAGTGGGATGCTGTGGCAGAGGTGTTGTGCGGGGGGGCTATGGAGTGAATCAAGAAAGCCTTGACTTTTGAACCTTGCAGACACTCAAAAATCAGACTTTTCCAATTGTAGTGGGAAACAAAAGACGACATGCGGACATATTCCTAGAGGTCATCTCAATAAATGTGACTTCAAAGCATTAGCCACAGCCTCATCTACACCACTAGCTCTTGGTGTCTTGGTGGCACATAGTGCATAGCGATGTGAAAAGCCAAACAATCTTCATTTACTTCAAGTACTTGTTATTAGTATCTGAAGCTGTGCTTTTTTTAATACGTATGGCTATAGAGGTATTGTGACCATTATTTATGACAGAATCCATGCTGCCAAACTATCTCCATGCAGCAGACACTTGCAAAGCAAAATTCAGCCAAACTGCCCAAACTGCCCGAAAGCTGATTTCTCTGGTTTCCAGTATATATAGTTAAGAGAAAAAATATAGTACAATATTTACATACTGTATTATTTATTACCAGGTACTGTAGCAGAGATAACAGCTAAAATATTAGTTACAATTATTAGTCGACAAATAGGCAAGAAAGCAGAGACAATAAAACTGTATGAAGTAAAGCTCAAGTTGACTATAATGGAATTTACACTACAGAATATTATTTTAATTAATAAAATTGTAATAGAGTAGATTTATTATGACACCTGTTCACTCCCAGCAAGGATAAACTGTAATGAAAATTATCTTTTTTTTTCCTTTGTGCATTGGTACTCTAAATAATCGTGATCATGACAAAGAAAGTAATGAAGGTCTCTTTTTAAATAAAAGCCTCAAAAAAAAAAAAAAAATCATGAAGAGGACAAATCTTTGAGGGAATGCTGTGGAACTTTTCTCAGGAGGGAGATTTGAAATAGTATTCTTTCTGAAAACTGCAATTCATTTCAGGGTGCTAAGATTGTATTGTTACTGACAGTTCTCAGTGGTTTCCACTAGAGAACTGATTAAGAAAGGAAGAACTACAGAATTGGTTCAGTTCATTTTCTTTCCTTTCAATCAGTAACCAGTATATGAGTTTTTGAGCTACAGTAGATCTGTAATTAAACACTCAAGGGTAAAACATAAATAAATAAAACTTTTCACTTCTTAACAGAAATCAAGGTAATAACTGGTTTACTTTCCCAGGTAGAGTATTGTCAGATTTAAAATCTAGAAAATTTAAAATGAAGCTATTTTAGTAGGTCATGGCCACTAATCAAAATTTGAATACAAGTTGAAAAGTTTTTTTATATATTCATTTTTTCCTTGAGTGCGAAATGAAATGCAGATTGACTTCACAGCACAAAAGGATGAATAAATAAATACATAGAAAAAAATATGTAGAAAGAAAGAGAGACAGTGAGACAGGCAGAAACAGAGGGAAATTGAGATTAAAAACAAAAGAAACTGGTGTAGTATTTACCACGCTCTAGCTTTATGTCTGCGACCCATGAAAGGAGGTGAGGGTGGAGGAGTAAAGGGAAAAGAGATCACAGCACAAGGGCGGTTGTGCGGGTGACATGAAGTGATGTTTGGCAGAGGGGCAAGGAGAGAGAGAGAGATGGCGGGTGAGTTGACAACAGCAGGAGTACAGGTGTTGACCAGGCACAGGTTCGCCATCAAGTGTCATACCTCTGTACTGTTGCTGTACCATCTGTGCTTTAACAATCATTCTCTAAAACAGAATGTTGGGGTTAAGGATACCAGTAAAAGTGAATGCATGGGGCATACTGTACACAGGATGAATCGAAAACACAAAGTTGTGCTCAATTACTCAGAATGGGGTCAAAAAGAGAACCTATTACAGTTTTAAAATGAAAATAAATGTAAAACGCCTCTTTTCCCCACTTGTCCTATTCATTTTCCCATGATTTTTTTTACTCCAGATGTAGAATGTCGTGATTTGTGCTAACACAGGTACACCAACCCAATCAATATGCTGTTTATTCCTAAATCAAAGTACTTTCATTCTTTTTTTATATGGCTGTTTTGCAAATCTTTACATGTACACAGAGTCTAGAATTTCCACAGAGCTCTAGCTGGATTTTTTTTTATTCATCAAAAGTCGAGCCAGAGCTCTGTGAAAATTCTAAACTCTGTTTATATGTAAAACTCAGATTATTATTGTCTTTACTCACTTGAACTCAGTATATTTGTAGAAATCGCAAGACAAGACCAAAAGCATTAAGAAAACACAAAAATTTGAATCTGAGTGTCACATTTAAATATCTTTACACATTGATAAATAGACAGAGATAAATAAACACGTTAGAAAAAAAAATGGCAAAAGTCACTAGGAAATAACACATATCAAATACAGATGGGCGATAACTGGAGAGAAACAAGTATGTGTACTTTCACATGAAGAAACCAGAAATAAAATTTCAAAAAACATTTTAAAAAGCTAAATAACAAACAACATAAAAGGACATGTAAAAAAAAACAGAAGATTTAGATAAAGTTTTTCTGAAAAAGACCTGTTTGTATGTATTTTGGTAATACTTTAATATTAATTATAATGGACTTATTATAATGGATGGTTCAGTAACATTCAGACCTTTTGTTGATCAATTCTGATTGCTGTTACATGTCCATAAAAAACAATGGTACCTAATGGGTATGAATCATTAGAGAATAAACCAATACTAAGGCTTTATGAGGCTTAGTATTGTTGACAAAAAATAAGTCAACTAAGAGAATAATGTGTATCATGTAACAGCTCAAATGGCTGGTGTGTGTGTGTGCGTGCGTGCGTGCGTGCGTGCGTGTGCGCGTGTGCATTGGTGGGTGCGTGCGTGTGCGTGCGTGTGTGCGTGTGTGTGCGCGCGTGCGTGTGTGCGTTGGTGGGTGCTACTGTCCTGACCTGACACAATCTCTTTAGAGATCATGCTTTCCTACTCACTTGTGCCCTCCTCTGACACCATCCCCAGCCCCTCTGCTTTGTTCTGTCGTTCGAAGGCGTTCAGGTCTAGAACACTGCAAAAAGGTGCAGAAACATAGAGATTTACATTAAGCATGTCTACTCAGCATATGCTCAGTTGCATCAAATACTTTCAGTATGATTTTCCTGAATACTTGTCTTCATCCACCCATCCATCATTGGCAACAACCACTTGTCCCAAGCGGGGGTCATGGTAAGCTGCAGCCTAACCCAGCAACACAGGGCGCAAGGCCAAAGGGGGAGGGGACACACCCAGGACAGGACACCAGCTCGTCACAAGGCATCCCAAGCAGAGCTTAAACCCCAGACCCGCTAGGGCACCGGCTGAACCCGCCGTACCACCACATCCCCCTGAATATATGTCTTAAGGGTCTCGAATTTAAGTGAGCTGCACTAGAAAAATATCTTCAGTATTACCATAAAGTTTTATTACATGACTTCCCTGAACAAATCATTTGGAAGGAAGACATCTAAGTAATCTGTGCAGCTCAATACTTTTATATCCATATGTTGGGAGAACAGTCACCTGAAGTTATATGAACTACTTAAGATATTTGCTGCAACAAGGTACTGATTTTTATCTGTACCAGTGTAAAAAGTACAGTGTCTCCATGTTGTCTGGTACTAGAACATCCGCTGTCTCCACTCTGTACCCTAAATAACTCAGCACTGACCTGCAGGTCTGCATCAGGGCCTGCACACTCAGGAAAAAGCCCACATCCTTCTTGTCTTTGAGATAGTCCAGCATTTTCTGCAAGAAAGAACATTTATAACTGAGCTGTCAGTATATTCCAGTAAATCCTTCCATGTGGTTGCCCGCTGTCTTCAAGTTTGCTATGGACATGGGTCTGTCAAAGAGAGATGATAAGTTTGGGCCTTTAATACAAGTGAGAAGACATTGTCTTTGAGTGGTCATTCATCTGCTACTATAACAACAGACACAATACATCTACATCCAGCAACGATGAAGTGTGATCTCACCTGCTGTACATCACTATTCCCACCATTCAAGATGGAGATGCCCAGCTTCAGAGTGGAGGAAACCATTGCCCCTGGCTCACCTGAGAGAGCATGAAATTAGTCACGGCAATGGACAATGTTCTGTTAAATGTGTTGTACTCTTTCACAACAAAGTAGAGGGTTCTGATTCTGGGATGGTTGGGGATGCACAATAGTTCAGCAAACGGGATCTGCACCATAGGAGGTTAGCAGTTCCTCACAGTAGGTCTGTGTGGTGGGTTTGAGGGTACCTTTGCAGGCACTGATCATCTGCAGGACCATCTCTGCTGCCCCACGGTTGTGTAACCTGGACTGCTGGTACAGGAGTCTCTGTTTTTCCATCTCTTTTTCCTGTTAGTTGTATAGACAGCCCCATGGTTCATTTCGAATAATTGGACAGAGACACAAATCCCATGAACCTGCACGTACGTACACTCAACGGACTCACCCTGCAGCTGAGCTTCTTGTACAGCACACTTCTGATAGTCTTTTCTCTGCCTTTCTTGCTTCCCATATTATCTCACTTCTCCCTCTTTACCCAGCTATACCTATTTTTTTGTCTCTCCCACTTGGTTCCTCCAACTTTTCTTAAGTTCTTTACTGTATGTGCTGCTAAAATATTATCTTATGCTGTCCATGTCTTTTCACCTCTCACACTGATTCCGTCATTCCCTCAACTGTGCCCCAAACCAAGAGATCTGTTGAAAACAGAGTAGTAATTCTACATTGTCACAGTTGCCAACAGGACCGAGTTCGACTACAGCCAAGGTGTGCACAGAGGACTAAATGCCATCAAATGATACAAACCACTACGATCCCCCATACAGCTGCATTTCTTTATAAAAAATGCACACAGTTGCACAATGTTCTCACAACTGCACAGAAGGATTTAACATACTTTATAATGACCTTTACAAGACATATGGAGCATCAGCTTGCATCTATATTACTATAAGTGGTATCATATAACTACAGTCAACATTTATGTAATGTAGGTGGCCTATTGAAATTCTGTTTTATAAAAGAAAGTAATAAAACCTGCATTCAGTTTTGTTGTTATGCACTGATTGTATACCCTCAATGAACTGAATAAGCATAAACCACGCTTAGAAAATACAGGAACTCTCGTCCACATAATCCAGTATGTTACCAACCACTTACTGAAATACTGATATGTATATGTCTTTTAAGAATAGTGGAAAAGTTTAATATGCTTATATAAGTTGACCAGGTTTACAGACAAAAGAAAACTAATAATCGAAGAGTAATCAGCAGAAACAAATATACTTTCTTTGACCTTGCTCTATGCAGTAACCAGAAGAATGTGCCACTGAAAAAAAATATCAATATTCTGTGTTTACCTAAAGAGAGAAAACTCTTAACAGATAAGCTGTTTGACCTGTTGGTCACACTTCCCCAGAGAAAATAGAAGTCAGACACAAAAGGAAGTAGAATGTGAATAGCAGAGAACGGAAACAGATGGACAGGCTGAGCTTTTTATTATGACCATAGTTTCAAAGCCAATACTAATGACAAAATATCAGTCTTTAACTGATTGATAGCTGCTGCTATGGAAATCTCTGACTGGCCAGCCAGCGACTTAATGTAATGCAGACATTTTGACTTTTGACATTTCTCTGCACTTCCTTGAACAGTTGGCATAACTCAGCAAAAAACTACACAAGTCATCGATCATTAGTCAGGAGCAAAAGATGAAATGGATGGAGGTGTGTGTGTGTGTGTATGTGTGTGTGTGTGTGTGTGCATGCACTTCAGGTTAATGTGCTAGGTGCAGTGTTTTGTGTGAATACTCAGTATAGTCGCGTGATAAGTTCCCTCTTCCCCAGCCCTTGCTCCCCCCATACCGTTTCGGTTTGCTCACCTCAAAGGTCATCTCTTCGGCCTCTTCTTCCTCTTTGCCCTCCTCATCAATGTGACAGCTCTGAGTGATGGAAAAAAAAACACAAAAAGCAGTTGTAACGCATTTGGTCGTTAGAAGCTCAGCCTTTCAACCTGATTCAAATATTCACTCACCTTTGCCATGATATCAGCATAAGCCATATATAGATAGTCTTCATCTAGTTTACTGCAATAGACAAAACAAAACGTTTTCCATGTGTTCATCGTCTATAAATCTGTGTACTTAATCATGCTGGCTGCATTTTTAACTATTTTCTGGGCTGGATTTCTGGACAGTTTATCCTCACCTCTTTTCAGTCAGAGCAGTACGACTGAAGTGAAGAATGAGCTGATGAAGGGGGTCTGGCTTGGTTTCTGTCTCTTCTTCCTCCTCCTCCTCTTGTTCCATGGCTTGCTGAAATTCCCACGAGGAGACAGGGATTTAGAGATTTCATAGAGCAGCTAAGGGTAGACACAAGGAGGAGAAGGCCAACATCACAAAGAAGGTAAGCAAGATGGCAAGCAAAGAAGACCTACAGATAGGTCGTTTATCATTTTGTCCTCAAATGAGTATCCCTCGTTCTCAATCCAGTTGCGCTTGTATCCATCCAGGAACATGTTGGAGGCCCGGTGCCTAAAAGCCAGTAGGAACAGAGGAAATAAGAGTTCAATGATGGTTAAAAAATGGATTATTGACTTAAATTAGTGCTATATATTGCTTCAGAGGCTGGACATATGGTTGAACTTCTGTCAAAGGGTGTGCATCTTCATTTGTGTTGTGTTCTATCTGTGGATGCGTGTGCTTTTTGTGTGCATGCGTGGCCTTGATTGTGAGTGTGTGTTTGTATGCACATTACCTTGGAATGTTATAGAGAGGCGTCATTCTGAAGCATGCCACAACGGCCCGGCGACGCTGCTTGGACAGAAGTTTATGCCACGCCATTTTCTTCGACTTGAAGGGATGCTCTGTCTGTGAGGGATAGACTGAACTTACACCTGTCTTTGAATGCTGTTCATTTCTGTTAATTTCTGTACTCCCATGAAAGATCACTCACCAAATCGATGTGATAGAGCACGGCAGACACCTCCTGCACCCTCTTGACCACCTTCTCTGGGGCATCAGCATCTTCAGCTTTTCCCGCCGCCTCCTTGTACAGTGCCATCTGCCAGCGCATGGAAGGATCCTCCACCTGTGTCCAGGAAACTAGACATGAGTAATATGCCCATGTGTTACCCTGAAGGAGGGTATGGCACCGGAGGCTGCTCACCTTGCCCTGAAAATGAAGATTATTTTGCAGGAATTCCCTGACCTCCTCATCTGTGTCTTTCTGTGGAAGAGAAGTCAAAAGACAATCTAGAAGCCCAATGGCTGCAAAAAAAAAAACAGCATGTAACACTCATGCAATCAAAACATTATATTTTATCAGTTTTCGGGACGAGGGAGCTATTTCATCACGTGAAGGAAAGAATGAGGGAACAACACAATAAGCGGGGAGAAGTAGGTCCAAACATAGAGAGAGAGAAAAAAATGGTTTTAAGTGGGACCACTAAAAGACAGAGCAGGGGGTGCTATACCAGAGAGTATCGGACTTTGGCCAGGTTTATGAGCTCTTGGTCGGCAGGGGAGCACATGTTGAGGCCGATGGGCAGCAACTTTTTCAAAGCAGCTACGATGAGCGATGTCTGCACCGAGTATCGGTCCCCACGACGCTTCTTTTTATTGCGCTCCACATCTGAGCCACTGCCCTGTGTGCACATGAAGGGGTTCAGAGGGTGCTGGCCATCTTGCTACGAACAGAGAAACCAGCCCAGCATACCAGCAAAGGGGCATGGGAAACCAAAACCCCTGCACCAGCCATTAAACCAGTGTCGATGCCTGTCCAAAGCACAAGGCTCACTGTCAAAAACAGCCAAGATAAAAAAAGAAAAAAAAAAAAATCTACTGCAGATATAAAAACCATGCTTACGGATTTTTCTAGTACAATTCCAACAATTCTCTACGATCCCATTTCTGCGATTCTCTGTGAACAAACAGCCACTTACCTTTTTGTCTCCATACCACCAACACACAAGAAAATCTCCCCTTGAACACGGGGCCTACAGTTTCTTCCCCACAAAACACAAGGGGAAAGAGGAATGGACAAGGCTCACATTCTACAGGACAGGAGGTAGGAGAACAGGCTTGGGTAAAGGGGGAAGACAGCCATTTAAATACTTTGCACTGTTACAGTAACCAGGAGGGCACAAGGGGGATCCAGCTATAAAAAAAGTAACATGCTTAAAAGGTGAGAATTCCTCTCAAACCGCAGTCCTGCAAAACGTGTGCATGTGCATGTCTGTAGTCATGTTTAATACGAGTAACAGATGACTTCAGACGTAGACTTTTGAGAACAAGCTTTTAGAGTTAAGTCAACTGAGAGGCTGCGCTTGGAGAAAGGGACTAAACCATTTTGGAAGAAGGTCAAGTTGTACTGCAGCCAACATGTATGTGAAAAATTAGGTCCACGAGGTAATTCAGCCGAACCTCATGCTACAGGTTCAACAAAATGTCAGAGTCAACAATGAAAACATGGCAAATTTGATTTTTAACTCACACAATGACACTGAACAAAAAATGTTTGTAGTTTAACTCTACTGTTCTTTCTTCACTGTTTCATTATTACAAAAAAGCTAATTATAATGAAAGGGGGAAAAAAACAAGTATGTCCAACTTTTCATGAAAAAGGGAACATTCCAGAATATTTCTGGTGAATTACAAATCGGTTTTGATGCAAATCAACATAGGACTCTTCAAGATCTAATTCAGAGTTCATATTGTGGGCATGAACTTTAAGATGGAGATGAGATGTGAACTAAGTTCAGATATTTCACCAAATTCTGATCCGTTTGTCAGACTGAAGAATTACCAAGATTTTTTATGGTTCATTTGTTTTTTGTCTTCTTTAGTCTTCAAACTATGCTTGAAATTCATGCTTCAGTCACCGCACAGGTAGCTCGACTCAAAACCCTGTTGTTGATTTGGACTCGAGCTGAACAGATTGCAGTTAGTACCGCCATGTCACATAAAGACAGATTCAACCCCTGGCAAAAGCATATAAATCCCACGTGGTGCCCCCCCAGTGGTGCTCCTATCCTCTTGTCCTGCTTTGTTGCAGTTACTGCCTGTTATCTGCTCTCCCTCCACCTTTACATCAGTTGGCCATGCACATACATGCGAGTTTCATCGTAGCCTTCTACACCAGGGAATGCAGAAGGCCAAGAAAGGCTCTAGGGGAGAAGGTAACAGAGGACTACAGTAATACTGGCTATCAGCACAGGACAGGAGAGGTGGGTGGTTATTTGAGTGCAGTGGAAAGTAGCGCTTCAAAGGTGGCAGGGAGTTGTGTCCATTGAAGCATCTGCAAGTGTAGCCGAAGGTAACAGTAGTGTAAGGTAAAACTAGTCAAAGCATTATCATGATGGCTCATTTTAATATCTACACCTAGTACCAACATTATAAATGTATTAACACTGTCAAGAAAGCAGCCCAAGGTTCAGAAAAGACAAAAATACAACCAGTATTTTAAGAGGAAGACTATATATACTTAGATGAATGAGGGTTTTGGAAGGGAGATTAAATGTTAGGCAGAAAAACTGTGAAAGGCAAGACAACCTGTTTGCAGGGTGGTGTCAGCTTCTCCATACTACATTCCCCGTAATGCATCACTTACATGGCACCATGACCTTTCTTTCTAACCACAGTCCACTCCACACCAATTAGTGCATGTCATGTTAAATGGGAAGGGGAAGCTGACAGTTCTGGGGTATGGAAGCAATTCTGAATCTTAATGGGTGTTTGGAAAAGGTGGTTAATGGGAAGACAGACAACACATTGGCATTGGCATGGACAGGGGAATTGAGAGTGCCTCCTTAAGGAGCCCC
Source organism: Scleropages formosus (assembly GCF_900964775.1). Classification (NCBI taxonomy): domain Eukaryota; kingdom Metazoa; phylum Chordata; class Actinopteri; order Osteoglossiformes; family Osteoglossidae; genus Scleropages; species Scleropages formosus. Next base: position 7,963,843 of record NC_041815.1, on the reverse strand, counting down.
AGAGCTAAAAACGAAACGCTCAACAAAAACAAAACAAAAAACCAAAGAAAGGTACATGTTGTAGATTCCCAAAAAAACAACAACAACAACAACCAACTAAAGGCAAATTCATCAAACTCAAAAGGAGCAGGGCGATGTAACTGAGTTCCCTCAGGCAAACCCAGAGGCCGCAGTGCATGCGCGTGCCCCCAGCTGTCAGCTCTAGGTGTCAGGGTGGAGTGTAGTGCCACAAGCCCTGCTCTTCGGCACAGTACTTTCATCAAGCACCTCCCGCCTACTCCTTCACACACCGGCAGAAAAGCAGTTGGTCCATGGGTGGAATTTCACTCTACTGAATCATTCCTAGAACTCTGCTTGAATCTTGCCACCCCAGAACACTGGATCCCTCCCTGTACGCCTTACGTGGTGGTGTTGATGATTGTCCCTTTTTCTGTCTGTGTGTGGACTCAGAGTCGGGATCAAAGCATGGGGGAAATATTGAAACCCCATCATGGTGGGCAATGAGAATAGTACCTATAGTTTCCTGTATGTTTGGCATATGCTGACTTATCTGTAGTTCAGATGTCAGTCATCTGTGTCTCTCTGCACATTAGTTCTACTTGGCTTGTGTTTTTATGCTTGCATGCATATGCATGTGCATAAATTTGCGCCAGTGTGTGGGAGAGGTTGATGAAAAGCCCGCCCTAACCCGAGGTGCCATGCGATCAGCACAGTCTTTCGTGCAGAAACATGGTCTAACCTCTGCATCCCCGGCCTAGTGACCCCAGCGTCCACACGGAGACAAAACAGAAGGACATTCGGAGAGAGAACAGCCATTAACACCTTTCTTCCTGCTCTTCCAGCTGCTGGACCTCAGCTAACACACTGACAGTGAAACCAGTCCCCAGTTTCTCATAAGAGTAACAATGCATAAAAATACAATCTTGCCCCTCATCAGTGTAATCTATAAGAACAAAAAATAAACATCAATTCTCACATTCTTGGGCTCATGGCTCAAAACTACACTGAACAGCCACATAACAGACATCTGTTTCGTGTAAATTTTCTTTGACTATGCAGTTTAGAAAAACATTGCATAATTCGTAATGGTCCAATTTAGAAGATGAATCATCCACAAAAGCAGTCAAGGAAAAACGTGGCAACTAGCATATGTAAATAAACCTAAGAACTAAATCAAACTGGGTGTGTCTAATACACAGCTTCGGCAGAATAAATTGTGTCTGTTAAGCGAATGTTGAGTGTACTTTGCATATAGCCTTAGTCTTTCTCTCTAAACCCAGAAAAAGGATGAGCCCTAATATTACATCTTCAGATAAAATTGCATCAAAAATATTTTCAAATGGCAGTCCAGATTACAATGACTGCCTTAAGGTCATGTTTTTTGCAGTCTACATATATTAAATTGATTTATTAACTGTCATTGTACTGTTTAAAGACTCAAACTTATTTCTCACTGCAGCAATCCAGTGAATTCACATGACACTGAACACTGACGTTCAGCTCCAAGATCCCCTCTGATTCGGTCTGTCACAGCTGAACATGGATGACTGCAACTGAATATAAACAAATCTGGCAGCAGTCAGTCATTTTCACCTTGCTCATTTTGCTCTTGCTGTCAGCAGTGAGGAAGGACATGTTGTTTATTTCGTTCATCACCACGAAGTTCTGCTCCTCTCGCTTAAAGTTCTGGAGAGACAGAAGACAAGGAGAAAGACTTAAGGCTTAAGCAGTTAAGTTGAAAAACAGAAAAAAATGTCAGCAAAACTTACGTGAGATTTTGACCAAAAGATGAAGACCTCTCCCACCATTCTGAAGAGATCTTCTGCATCTGGATCTGGACAGGTAAGCCACCTTGCCCTGAGCCACAGAAAATGTTTTATGAGTATATGCGTATGAGTACCGTCAGAACACAAAGTATTTACGAACCAGGCATAAATATGGAAACAGTCCATTTCTGCATAAATCACTATAGCCTGAGGGCCTCTCATTAGCACCTGTTGTTGTCCACATATCGGATGAGCAATGGGTAGAGGGCATACAGGTCCCTGCAAAGCACAGCAAATTCATCCCGTATTGTGCTCTGCTCGCTGTCCGACTCCATCTTGCCTTCCATACGCATCTGATCTTCCTCTGCCACCACCTTTCCACAGCGCTTCCGCAGTTTCTCCATGGTGGGAATGAAGTGGGACTTCAGCATCTCTGGTTTCGCTCTGCTTACAATGGGCTGCGTGAACACTGAAAAGTAGGCAGGGAAACAGCATTAAGGATTCAAATTAAGGATACAACTATTAAGGATGTAAATTATGAAGACTGCTCAGGCATACTGCTCCAAGTCACACAAAAATCACTCAACCCTGTCTGCTAAGTGGTCATTCTCTTGCACTCACCAGCCAGCCTCTTCATCCAGGAAGCCTCATCAATGCCCAGGTTGTTGACCACGATCTTCATAATGCTTCCTAACAGTTGATTGAGGTGCTCAGAAGTGACCTCTGTACACAGTTGGCCTTCTTGTTCAGGGAAATTCTCCACACCTCTCTCCCACCAGCGTGGTAGATAGTTGCACAGCATGGGCAGGGTGACTTCAATGATATGTGGCATTTCAGTGTAACGTGCACCAGACTCTGCCAAGTCTCTGATCTCTTTCATTAGGGCATCTAATTCCGGGATGTCTGGACAGAGCTCCTTGACATGGTTGGGCAGGCCAAGGACTGCAGGAATAGAGCATCGGGGACATCTCAGGATGTCAGACAACAGAAAATGGGCCACAGATACAGCACTGTGCAAAAAAAATTAGGCACTTGGGGAAAAAAAGCTGTGAAGTGAAAACGCTTCCAAAAATAATGCTCTTAATTAATAAACTTCTTGCAAATTTTAGTAACTATCCATCGTGAACAACCACTTGGTTTGGCTTCACTTATCCCAAGCGGGCTTGGCCAGGTCCGACTCTCTGGCGGGTCTGGGGTTCGAGTCCTGCTTGGGGTGCCTCGCGATGGACTGGCATCCTGTCCTGGGTGCGTCCCCTCCCCCTCCAGCCTTGCACCCTGCGTTGCTGGATTAAGCTTCAGTTCACTGCAACCCCGCTTGGGATAAGTGGTTTCAGACAGTGTGTGTGTGTGTGTGTGTGTGTGTGTGTGTGTGCTTTCTTTCATTAACGGCATACAAAACCCTTACTGTAATACTGTAACTTTTTGCAAAAGGAATGCTTGGAAATCTAAAATATGCTCTTTCCCATTGACACTAATGCAGAAGACATTAAATAACCGTCTAAAACAGATGTTTTTGCGAAACATCTAAGTGCCCAAGACTTTTGCACAGTACTGTAGATGTTGACAAAGTTTTAGCTACTCACTGGCTCGCTCCCGTGGGGTCTTTGTGGTGTAGACGGAGTAGGCATTAAATTCATTGAAGTAAGGTTCCACAAAGGCCACCGGCATGGCAGCAGCCAAATGAGCCAGACACTCCCCTAAAGCTGGCCTATGTCTGTAGGAAACACAAAGCATCGTACTTTAAAACGTTATGAGGATTCCTATGTTAATGTCGAGGGTACAGGGTATAGACACAACGGACAAATCTCTGATAAAGACAATTCATAGCTGTACAAGCAAAGCTGTCACAAAAGTGTAAATTTAGTCCTGCTACAAACCATCCCTAGGTAACAAACACACATTAAGACACAATAGAAAAAAACTCACTTTTCCATATGTGGAGTTTTGATTGTGCCCACAGAGTAGATGCTGCACATGATCCGATAACATGAGATCTGCAAGTCATCCACTTGGGAACAATGAAGAAGGGAAAAAACAAGGTCACTTTAAGAACATTCCATACCCTTTACATTAATAGATTGTGTTTATAGGAAGCAACATGACTAGCAACATTTGTATTGGGTGATAGAGCAAGGTTTAGCTCTTTTTCATATTATTAAGGTACTGACTCACGGATGACATCATCTCCAAACTGGTGTTGCGCAATGTGATCGAACAGGGAGGTGAGCACAGGTAGCAAGGCTACTGTAGTGTAGTTCATGTTCTGTGACACCCCTTTCACCTGCAGATTGGAGGAGAGGGTCTAGTTTACTGAAAGGGGAATTAATGACAGGATCCTCTTCAAGACCTGTACCAACCTGATTACGGCTGGAAACTTTGCCCAGCTTTAGGTTCTCTACCATCTTCTCAATGTCATCTGCAGCACTCTCAAAGAAGGAACGTAGTCCTGCTTTCACAATCTCAGGGCCAGATTTCATCACTGTCCTGAAGGAAGCCAAGACAAATAAAATGAACCCAAAAAGTGCACAAAACTGATATGTCAGTTTTAAAAATTTAATTAGTATCGAATGCACTATAAATCACTACAATCACAGTCATGGATGATTGCAAAAATTTGTGTATTTTCTTGTGTTTTTGTACTTTGATCAGGGAGGGCCCCTTCAGTATGTTTTATCTGTGAGCACAAAAAACACATATTTCAGACCAAATGTTGTTGTTGTATGAACCAGATATACAAACATCAGAGATCAGAGTGACAAAAAGACAAGCATTTCTTACCGAGCATCCAGTGATCGCGACAGTATGTGTAGACAGTTGACTACAGCAGCAGCATCGGTACCTGCACAAAAAAAGACATAGCTGTACCATTACCACGGTAGTGGGCCATAGTGTCTGTTAATGCCAATGTGTTGTACAACAACCTCAAGTTGGCACTTTCACCTTAACGTCACATCGTGGCCATGCACTCACAATAGTTAGCACTGAAGCTAAACTCAGAAACTTGATCTGGCATCTGATGTGGAGGTCCACACCAGATTGAGGGCTGCAAACCCGAGGTTTACTGCAGAAGTGGTATTAGCTGTAGAGTGTAAATGATGCTATCTTGATAGTTTGGTTGCATTTCCAATCGCCCAATGAGAACAGTATTAACAATCCTAAATCTGGAAATAAAAGAAGTAATTCCTATTGTAGACTAAAGCCTTTCATGGAGAGGGGATGAGATATAGATAAACATCAAGCATATAGGAGCTATAGCCTTAAGCGCACCAGGCTACAGAGCCAGCTGAAAATGTTGTGATGTTCCCAGTCAGAGCTCTTGATAAGAGGTAAATCACAGCCACAAGGCAAACTTGTCCACCAGCTCTGCATCCAGTACAGATGTGGCCTCTGCTTCTTGCACCAGCCGCGCTCTCAAAAGCAGAACCGGGTCTCCCCCATTCAACTGTGTGCTCTAAGCCATCCATTTTTCACAAAACTGGGGATAGTTATTTTGAGGGTATTCCGCTAATGATGCAAAAAGCGATCCAGCAATTGGAAGATATTTTTAATTATATTTGATAATATCGGAAGTAATAGAGAAAGAAAGTTCATTAACTTGTTTTATTTACGTACATGTTCAACAGACTATGATCCTAAAACGTGCTTTTTTGCATAAACTGGCATTCATGTATTTATTGCAGCTATTTTCTTTATTGCTCAAACTGAAAGATTCATTTCATGTATTCCTGTTGTTTCCCCTTCTGTCCCAATAATGTTAACTGGGTCAAGATTTTTCTACATTTCCATAGTTATGGAGCACAGAGCTTGGGGTGAGATCCCTTCGAAGGGTTTTCACAAATTATTTGTGAAGCCATCTCCCGTGAGGTGAGCAAAAAACACCGCTTCATACCCAGAAGGTCACTGCAGCTCAAACACACGGGGAGGAGGGAAAGCAAAGCAAAGCAGAGCACAGCAGAGCAGAGAGACGGGGAGGCAAGGAAGGGGAGGAGGAAGCTGGACCATAAAGAGTAATAGAGATGGCCAGGTAGAGGGGGCTCCACGGGATTCTGAAACTGAGACACAAGGCAAAGGGAGGCTCTTTCGAGCGGAGGACTGAGTGTAAACTAGAAAACGGGGAAGGGGGTGAAAGTCAGAGAAGATATGAGGCAAACAGGGAAGAGGCAGAACACCTCCATGCAGGTCTCTTACCAAAGAGAGAAACTCTGTGTCTCACCAAAGCAGCCATTTTACAGAAGATACTAAAGCAGGAGGAGAAAAAAAATGAAAAGGAACGGTAGGGAGCAGGGAAAGGAAAGAGAGGATTTGAGGTCCAGGCAAAGGGAGTGAAGGGAACAGTTTCCAGAATGGGGGGAGGGTGAGTATGAATAGAAAGTGGAGGGCTTTTGAGGAAAGTGAAGGACAGTTACAACAAGCAAAACGATGCGCCACTGTAGGCCCTGTACATGTGTGCATGAGGATATAGTGTGGGAAAGCAGGAAGGACAGAAGAAATGCACAGCTAACCTGGGGAATGCCTTGAAAGGTAAGATCTAGCATACACCAACGAATAAAATCTTACGGATAAGACATTATTTTGGAAATAAATGCTGTGAATGACCACAGATCTTTCAAAATCTTCCTAAATCTGTCTAAGCAAGTAGCTCGGGCAACAAGGAACTGCAGAAACTCTAGTGCTGTAGTTCTGTATTGTATAATATACCACATTCTGTTGCAATATAGGTGGTTCCACCATGTCATGTTGTATAGTAAAACCATTTGTTGGTGTTTATGTTATGTTAACCAGTTTGTGAGTTATTTGTCTGTGATTTATAGTTTCTTTTTGTAAACAGTTGGAGAGTATATAATGCATAAAGCTCAGCATATGTGGTTTTGACTTAACAGCCCAGGGTACCAGCTGTGTCCCCAGGGTAACAGTGTGATGCATTTAGGTGCTGAGTAAAGGCACAAGTGTCCACTAAGTGGCAGTAGGTGTTACCTGGCAATCATCTCTTTCTCCTTGTTGGATGAGTGACCCCCACTGCCCAGCAGCTTGGCAGGTGTAGATAGGAAGTACAGGCAGTGGTTCTTAAAGAACTGGTTTATCAAAGGTAGTAGAATCTGGGGTCAAGGAGAGAAGTGAGTGAGTACTTTGTTCACGCCTTCCTCCAGTATCACAGTGAAAGGCCAGTCTTTAAAGAGTCAGCCCTGCAAAGGAGCTACCCTGACCCATGTGACAATGGCCTCTCACCTTGGCAAAGAACTTGATCTCCTGCTCATGCGGTGACTTCTCCACCCTTCCACTGCTCACCACAGCCTCTGCACAGAGACACAATATAGCAAGTTTGATGTTGAACATGACACTGCACCCTCCACCACCAAGCATTATAATGAATGGTCCCATGAGTCTGTTCTACCCAAATGTGCAATAAACTCCTGTGCGATGTCCAGCCACTTCAGCAATTTTTTCAAGAAGCCGTAGGCAAACCGCTTTTCAATAGAGGAGATATCTTGTTCCATGTCTTTCAGCCCCCTGAGAGAGCGAGCGCGAGAAAAAGAGGGGGTATGGTAAGGAAGGGACAAGCATGGTAACAGCCAGAAATAGTAATTACAATTCTTGCAGTACCTTGTGACAGCATATCCATTAAGCTGAAGAAATTTCAGCAGGTCCTGGGCCTTCTCTCGATCACGAGCCTTCTCCTTGGCAGTGAGGGTGTCATAAGGCACAAGCAAGGGATGAGTACCACCGCCTAAAACACACAATTATGGAACAACAGATAATCAGCAATATCATATGTACCTGATGATTTTTGTCTCAGATTTTTGGTATCTACACTGAACTGAAATATAGAACAACATATCGAAAGGAAAGGTATTGAGATACAGTTTAACTACTGCTACTAAGTTTCATTTTACTCAAGTGGTGTCTTTTAACCTAGTAAAGAAACAGGCTTTCATACCTTTGGCCTGCAGCTCCAGCTTCTTCTTCCTGGCCCATGTATTGTGGTAGTTCTCAGCTAACTGCTCAGCCATGGACTACATGGACAAAAAACATGGTAAAGAGAGGTTGAGGGAGAGAGAGAGAGAGAGAGAGAGAGCAATTAATATACATAAAAGAAAGCCAGATGCATACAAAAAAGCATACTTGTTCTTAGACACATTCATTGATTTTCAGTATGCTCAAATTGTCCTGAGTCACAGTGCTCCAGAGCCTTTCCTAGAATCATTGGCTGCAAGGCTGAGGGGGATACACCGCTCCATCGCAGGGTAGCCACAAACACACATACACATAGACACAGTCATTCACCCATTCACACATTATGGGCAATTTAGCTTCACCAATCCAATTCAACTGCATGTCTTTAGACTCTGGGAGGAAACCAGAGCACCAGGAGGTGTGCAGACATGGTGAGAACATGCAAACTCCACACAAACTGAGTTGGGGATCAAACCCACGTTCTCTTGCACAATACAGGCACTGAGGCAGCAGCGGTACTCATTACATTACCATGCTGCCCTTCTTCGATATAATAATAATACATTTTCACATCTTAAATTTGAAGCCTTCTAGGCATCTGCATGCTTCCTGGAAACAGGACTTCATTATTGCTTTGCAGTATATTGCAGTATATTATACTCATCATCCTGTTAAGAATTCTCTGTCAAACTGGAAAACTTGCTAATTTTTCCTACCTCCTTGGCTAAACTCAGTCATATCAAAGTTACAACCTAGTCTTGCAGATACATCCAGCAAAACATCCATAGGATCCACACGTATCTCACAACAAATTGTATGCAACTCAACCCGCCTGGACTACTGCCACTCTCTCCTGTCTGGTCTTCCGGCTTCTGCCATCAAATCTCTCCAACTGATACAGAATGTTGCTGCACAAATCGTGTTTGACCTGACGAAACATTCCCATGTATCCCCCCTTCACATCTCTCTGGCTTCCTATAGGTGTGGGATCAAATTCAAGACTCTGTTTATGGCCTACAAAACCATCAACAGATCTGTTACCTATCATCTACAAGACCTGATCACTCACTACACCCAAACCAGACTTTTATGTTCCTTGACCTCTGCCCATTGCTGGTCCCACGCACAAGAGGTTCAAAGCAGAAGCACAAAGGTTTTTGGTTCTGGCTCCGGTGTCGTAGAATGACCTCCCTCTCTCACTCAGAACTGCTGAATCTCTTTCTACATTTAAGAAGAGTCTCAGAACATATCTCTTTGAGACTCACTTCGCTCCTAATCTCTTATGTGCTCGATAAATATATATTATGTTATCTGTTTAAAAATTTTCAAAAACCTCAACATGTATGTACTTGTGAAAGGTATTCTGGTTCATACAGTGGTATGTGACCAGCTGAATGTACTCAAGAATCGCGTGTCTGCATCCAGATCTCTCCCTCTGCTGCTGTAATGTGCATTTGTGTTGTTCTGAGAGATGTACATTGTTCTGGAGAAAAGCGTCTGCTGAATGAATAGCTGTAAATGTAAATTGTTTTGCAGCTCCTCCCAGACACAATCCCAGGCCCTCCCATCAATGCTGAGGGTACCAGAGTTCTGACTTCTGCATGATGTGTTCATCTCTACAGAATAATTAAAACAACCCCTTTTATCTGCTGTGATACACCTGATGCAAAATATTCATCAGCTTAGGTTAAGAGTGCATTTATTTTTTCACCTCTTACATTATTGCTGTCTTGACTAATGTATCTTTATTAGAAAACTTATGTAATTTAACTAAGGCCTCTGTCTTAGTTTGATGGACTACTGCTTGTTCCAACCTGGCTGGTTGCTGTGCTATTTTATAAAAAGATGCCAAGTACCTGGAGCTCTCGTGAGATTGCCATGCCAGAAATATCGATGGGTTGTGGGGAGTAGCCATGGCTGGGGTCATAGGTCATCTGCAACAGATGGAAATGGAAAAAATAAGCTGTCAGAAGCTGCATTTTGTAAGTAGAACACCCTGCTGGATATTACTTAGTATGTACTCCGCTTTTTGCCTTTACCTGTGCTGTTTGTGATATTTTGCGGGTTTTCTTCTCTGTCTTCTCCTCATCACCGTCCCTGGCCTTCTCCAGGTTCCACTCCCAGGCAAGCATGGCTTTGATTGACTCTTTAATGGGCCAGCGGTAGATCTCCTTGTCCTAAAGAAACCAAAAATTGCTAGCAATCTACACAATAAGCACTATAAGAAGCACAGAAAGCCAATACCAGTAAACATCATATGCTAAAATGCCTCAAAGGTAGTATGTACACAATATTTTCAGAAGTGAATGCCAGGGGAAGATAGAAAGCAACTGATGAATTGTGAAGTTGTGACATTAAATTTATGTCTTTGTCCAAACACAATTACCATTTGTACAAAGTGCATTACATTGTTAAAAAAAAACACCTTTACCATGATTTATCCATTTATTAAGATGAAGAGAAACTGAATGGGTGGAACACTTAAACGTGGAAGCATGAGAAACACAGAGTATCAGAAACTGAACTGAAATATTTCTAACCTTCTCAGAGAAAGTCTTATATGGTCTGAGCATGGGATGAGTCTTGGCATTCTCATCAAGCGTCTCTCCATACGTCCAGTTATTTTGGATCTGAAAGAAAATTTAGTAAAAACAAAAGCATGGCTCTGTTTTCCTCCACTTACTCATTAATGAACCAGCAATTCAATAACTGCACGACAAAACTGTTTCAAAGGTCAACGTATCAAAGCTTCAAAATTAAACAACGCAGAGTCTGATGTTCAGAGACGCAAGCGGTTTTGTTTCAAAGTAGTTTATGACCCTTACTAACCTTTTCAAATGCCCATTTGTCATGTGTGTGCTCTGCATATTTGTTAATGAAAGCATCCAGCTTCTCTGGGATAATGGTGCTACAAGAGATGGAAAAAAACTGAAGAACCTGTTTTTGTTTATCATTTTGTTTAATTGCAATTACATAAATTCATGTACATCTTCCGTTGTTTCCTATCATATCTTCAAACTCAGACACATTTCTCGTACTGAATGTAATCCTTCAGACCACTCACTTGGTGGTTTCTACAGGTCTGGGGTCAAAGTTGCCCTCAGCATCTACAGATGCTTTCTTTTCAGTGTGCGAGTAGCTGGCGTCCACATAGTCTGGAGGTATGGCACCAGCAATGGCACAGATGCATGGCATGGCAATCTTGAAGAGCTCTGCATCAAATTTCTACAGAGGAAGAACAGAGAGAGGAAAAACCACCTTGAATTTTTAGCAGGTGTTACTCATCAAACATGTTTTTGACCAATACATACTGGATGTGTGAATCTGTTTAAGATTTGGGGCCAGATTTATCCAACTTTTATTCAGATTTATCGAAACAGTGTAAAATCTTCACCTGTGTTCTCTCAAAGAGATGAAAAATAGCATTCTAAACCCTTTGCCATGTTATCTTTTACTTCACATTTCAGTTGTGTCTAGTTGTTTTTTACTTTTAAACTATTACATCAAATTTTATTCCTCCAAAGTGGTATATCAGTGAATCACACTGCATCTTACAGCGGTGCACTGCATAACCTGTAGTAATTTGGGATAGAAGGACTCTATTAGGGTCAGTTTTCTTAAACTCTTCTCAGATAACTCACCTTATGTGCCAGTGACTCAAAGATCCCCCAGAAGAGCTTTCGTGAGAGATGCAGCTCCTCTTCTGAAGAAACGCCAAAGTTGGCCCAGCCATTAGGTAGGCAATAGTACTTCCAGCAACGCTCGTAATGGTTGGTCAAAAGCTGCACAGTAATCAAATCAATAACATTAACAGCACTAAAAACAAAAGTAATTTAGAATGTATTTAACTGAAATAATATTTAAATCAAGGTACAATGAAAAATAGATGCTCTTCATGTCACACTAAGGGACTTACAGTATATATACACAGTACATTTATTCATTTAGCTGATGCTTTTCTCCAAAGTGACTTACAATGGTAAGGTTACAATTTGGTTTAAGAGTTATAATTTGGTTTGGACATAAACCAAACCGTAGGAAATGAGTGCAAGCAAAGGCTACCTTAAGTGGCATCTTTGCATACTCATTGAGTATGGGCACATCAAACACCAGCCTCCTCAGCAGGTGTTGCAGCATGGATGGGCGAAGGTACCTGAGAGTGAAGGAACGAGAACACCAAGAATAAGGCACAAGAATATTCCTTTAAACATGCTAAGGATGGGAGAGTCAACCCACTTGCACAGAGACATGAGGCACTCCTCGATGATGTCCCTCTGGGCTTTGGTGAGGGCACGACCACGGGACAACCGATAGATCGTGTGCAGCATGGAATCAATCATGATGGCACGATGGTCGCTGCCAGCAAACAGCGGGGCACACTTGGTGACTAGTGGCAGCACAGCTGAGCACAAGTAGCGGTTTAGGGCCAGTGCCATCTCAGTGGTGCTGAAGGCAGCCTGGTAGATAGAAGGGCAATTTAGATTTTATCTGGGAACAAAATGGGTGAGAACTGAATAGTGCAGTAAAATAAGTGGAGGCCTGAAACACAGAAATTCAGAAGTATACAGACAGATGAGTAGAGAACAAAAGGTACACAGCTTGTGGATGACGATTATTGTACGTAGCTGTTCAGACCACACGAGAGACAACGACAAGACTTACTATGGCAAAACTGTGGATTGGAAAGACATAAATGGTGGTTACAGGAATACCAGGAACTCACCGTGTCAAGCGAGGCAGCTGCCCTCATGTCTGGCAAGAACCCCACCTCTAGCACATGCAGCAGGAAGTCCTGATTGTCAATGCCATACACTCTGTCCAGGAATAACACCATGGATGCCTTGTGGTCTGGCACAAAGCTGGCTGACATCTTTGGCTCAACTATGCTCTCATCTAAACAGTGGAAAAGTCAGAACCAAAAAAATGTTAAGGTTTCTGGTGTGTTGGCACAACAGGAGTGGAATCGCAGCTCAGTGAATAGTGCAGTTGCCTCACAGCATCTGGACAGTGCAAGAGGATAGAGGTTTGGTTTGATCCATACTCAGTCTTTGTGGAGTTTGCATGTTCTCCCTGTGTTTGTGTGGGTTTGATCTGGGTGCTCCAGTTTCCTTCTAAAGTCCACAGATTTTTTTCGAGTGAATTAGTTACTCTGGTATACAGATGAGTTACTCACTGTAGGTAGTGTATCTCTTATTGTTAGTCACCCCGGATGAAATGGTGCCAGCTAAATACTACATAGTATTCATCGTTAGTTTCTTTGGGGAAAAACACCTACTAAATGAAAAAATGTCAAATGTATTAAATTAGATTAAAGAGCTAGAAAGCTGAATTTTAAAAATACTGCTATAGTACTAGTTCCCATCTAGTACAGCAAGCACTGCTCACCTTTCCCAAAGGCTGGAATCTGAATAGGCAGGCTGATAACACCCACCAGGTCCTCAATGGGCACCAGGGATCTTAGAATCGCCCTAATCCTCAAGGCCTCTCCTTTGCCAGCCTGGATCAGCTGTGTGGGATACAGACACAGAGTAACAATTTTAAGATAGAATCTCAACTCACAGGACTTGGAATCCATCTCTGTCAGGAATCAATACTCAAGCCATTTGAACTATCTCAGATATTCCAGGGCTCAGCACACTGGAAAAACATGTGAAGCTACTCAGGAAGTTAGCCACTAGTGGAGAAACTGAAAACTGTACCTAGATTTTAATTCTCTCAGGAATAAAAATTCTGTGGCATTTACGTATGGAAAACATTTGAATTGTACTCACATGCATCTCAGGAGCACAACGCCCAAGAAGGTCAATGAGAGCTGAGTAGAAGGACATGATAGCATTCCCAAGATGCACTCTGTTCTCCTCTTGTTGCTCCCCTCCAAACCTAAGATGAAGAAACAAATGTATTCCCAAACTGCACCAGATGAGTTCATAGAGATTACAGGTGGTCATCTATCTTTATGTAAAACCTCTAAGAGAGATACTGTTTTCTGTTAGTGCTTCTCTCTCTTACATGAAGCGCCTGTCCTTCTTGGGTGTTGGCCCATCCCTGGCTGGGTCCTCAGAGATTTTGATAGCATCCTCTATGGCAGCCAACAGACCACTGCCTCCCTCACCCCTCAGGGCGGGGCCAAAACATTCGGGCCTCCGGATCAGGAGACGCACTACGACGTTGGCATTCTCCTCAACACTTTCCCCTGCAGTAGGGATCACCAGAGGCAGAGGCACCACATCAACATCATTAGTACTATGTTATCTGAACATTAATATTCTTTTAAACCAATTTGTATAAATAAAACTACTTTCTGGAACACATTCATGGAAGGAGCCTTTCTCGGAGGTTAAACAGTAAGGTTGAGTTTGAGTCTTAAACTTCATTATTATTCTGCTAACCACTCTTTCTTTAGCCCCTATATTAGTCTCAGCTACATTTCAGGCTGAAAGCAGGTCACAGGTGCAATGAAAATATTTGAGCATGAATGCGAGTTGGGGGTATACAGAAAACTGACCGTTAACAAACACGGCGAATCGAAGGAAGTCAAGGTATCTCTCCCCACCACAGGGGTTCCACCCAATGTCAGGGTAACCTTTTGACAGAAGTATTGGGCAGCTCTGCAGTCCGCAGCCTGCCAAGTATCTTACCACCTATGCAAGAGTTTTAAGATAATTTATATTAAAATATGTATTTAACTACTGCAGACAAAACACACAGAAAACAAGGGAGGCTAAAGTGTTAAGGTTTGGGAGAGTTCTGTTGCTGATTCAGATTCATGATCTCAGAGCAGTAACCCATAAAATCACATGACCCACAGAGATGTAATGAGCTGACCTTCTCTAAGTCCTGCTCCTGCAGAGCCAGGGCCAGCTCATTGTTGTCAATGCAGGACGCTGCTGCCACATCCAGAGGGGTTGAGCCACGCATTCCTAAAAGGACATGTTACAGAGAAGCTTACTAATCATGTAAATCATGAAAGACAGCCTAAGAGAAATTTCATACAATTTCATTGCTGATAATATCTGAATCTAAAGGGAATTCAGATCATAAAGCCTTTGTCAGGGGTTACGGAACCTCTGTTATCATCTGGATCCTCAATAGACCTGATACACCAGTGGCCATAATGTTTGTCAATAATGCTACTCAGTGGCCCTCACCAAGTCCAATGCCACTGTTCTCTAGCAGATAACTGAGGTGGTCAAACATTGAACGCTGGTTCTGTCGACTGATGCGACAGAAGTAGCAAAGGAAACGACAGCAGTTGGTCACCATCTGTGGGAATCTGATCTCCTGAAAAGAGAGAGGCAAATGGGGACAGACAGGGAGTAATTCAAAACAATGGGTGTAAAATTTCAGTAGAATTAACAGAAAAATCCACAAGGAGACATAAAATGAGGATGAACTCTTTGAAGAGATTTTAAAGCCAAAGGATACCTCTCCTCCAGCTCCCAGGACATTGACCATGACCTCCATGACAGTCTCATGCATGCCTAGTGCACGCATTAAGTTAGGGTGCTGGTAGAACACTTTGTTGTTCATAATGTTCCTAAGAAAAGGAAGAAGACATGAGTAATAGCTCTAACAGTTGTTCCAGTTTAGAAGAGCAACATCCAGCATTGTGCAGCAAATGATGAGTGAGATGTGTCCGTTACTTTTGCCTGTGTACTTACCCAATGCTTTGGATCATGAGTGTCTCTTCCTCTGGGCCCATCTGTACAATGAGAAGTGAACGGATCTGTCCCAGACATTCCAACAGGTCCATGGTGTCTTGGACGGACACAGCATTAATGGCATAGGCCTTAGGCAGCGCACGCATCAATTCCCCAAGTGGGTCATATTGCCGGTGCAGCAGGCTGAACATCAGCCGCACAAGCTCAGGATTCTGGATGAAGGACTCCTGCGCCCAGTGGATCATGGTGTGTGAGATGAGCTCCTGGAGGGTGCCTTAGAGGATAAGGTGCAGCAGGGAAGAAAAATAGCAAATCATTTTCCATTTGAGGGACATTAAGGAGGGCCTAGCATCACAGTGCAGTTTCAGATCATCATAAAAGTGCTCACAATAAAGAATAGAGGTTCACCCTGCCAACAGTTCTTACTGGGTTTGGGCTCCTCCTCAGGCTCAGGTTCTTCTTCTTCCTTTTTCTTGCGGAAGTTCTTGACCTTCTCCACCAGACTGAGCAGCCGTCCATGAAGTGATGTATCCACCTCCTCCTCTTCCTCCTCCTCCTCTATTTGAACACCTGAATTTGATACAGCAACAAGAGGCTTTATAGAATGTCTTAAGCACTTGTTCTCCATCTAAGAATCACTAATTCATTTGACTCATAGGAGTACAATGAATTGTGTCAGGTCTGTGTGGTGGCTTGGGCAAAGGGCCAGGACTGACCGCAATGAGACAGCAGTTCTTTGTGAAAATTCTGGAGGGTCTCACGGATTTCATCTGGGATTGAACACTTTTCATCATCTGACACATTCTTGCAGCTTGTGAGCAAAATAACCTGAATGGCAAACCAACACAGATAGCCCAGTTATGTATTTATCCCCTTCAGCGTGTACTGACAAAGTAATCCTGTGTGTAAGATGTGTACCTGCTCCAGAGGAGGTGAACGAAACTCGCGAGTCTTGCGGGCAGTCTCTGCAGCTGTCATGTTCACTGCCTGCATCAGGTCATTGTATCGCTGCTTCTGGTTGGCTTGCAATAACCTCACATAACTGTCAGAGAAGGCAATTATGGCTTCCACACGGTGGCGCAGCTCACAATCACAGAAGTACTGCAGAAGTGTACACATCTGGGATGGTGGAGAAGCATAATGAGTCAGCATATGGCAATCAGAGACATTCTACTGGCACAAACAGTACCAAGAAACCTACCTGCAGTTTTACAGTCTCTGGCAGCTTCATCTGCAGAAGTCCTTCCTCTGGACCAGCGTCTTCCTCTTTTGCTTCCCCTTCTCCAGCCCCAGATTCTTTTTCTTTTTCTTCAGCTGCCATCTCACCATCTACTTTCTCCCCCTTCGACTCTCCCTCCTTGTCACCGTGGCCCTCCTCCAGTTCCTCTTTACCAGAAACCAACTTCTTCAACTCTTCTTCCTCCTCATCTCCCACTCCCTCATCCACCAGCTCCCCTTCAAGCTCCTCTTCCTGCACTTTTGCCTCACCTCTTTCCTCTGTGGTGGCTCCCTCCTCTCCTTCCCCCTTCTCTCCCCCTTCTTCCTCCTCAGGTGCCTCTGCATCCCCACCCTCAGTGAAGACGCTTGGATCGATCATCTTTAGAATGTGCGTGACATCTTCATCGTCGAAAACGCCCATGATCAGGAGGGTGCTGATGAGCTTGAGAATGGGAACAAAGTGGAACTCCACACTACCCCCCACAGGATCTCGCATTGCTTGACTGCCATCAAACACAGCCTCAGTCAGCATGCTTATGGCTTTGATCTTCATGACCTGAAGAAACAACAACACGTGAATTCCAGCTTCAGACACTGCAGATAGTAAACTCAGTGCTGACCTTGACTTTCTGTGAACAACACCCACAATTCAATTTCAATACCTCACAAAAGGCTCACGCTGGACTGCATTTCTGCTGTAAAAATGTGTGTAATACAAACAATTTTTAAACTGTAAACTATTGTTAAACATTATTTAGCGAACACCTTTGTCTAAGGTGACGTAAAGTGTTTGCAATTCTTCTTTAAGCTACTCACAATGATATATCCCTTTCAAAAGATGGATAGTTTTTAACTGAAGCAATTCAGCGCAGGTGCTTTGCACAAGGCCACTGCAGCAGGACTGGGGGTTTGAGCCCAGGTCCTATGATGCAATGTGCCAGCTCTATAGACTATACTACCTACAACCCCCTCGACCCTAAACTGCACTCACTTTAAAGCATTTGCTGAGAAAACGATGTAAACTGCATACCTGTAGGGGAATAACGGGGCTAAGAGTATAAATATCCAGGTCAGTGCCTATAAAGCCCACTGGGGAGAAGTGAGGCTTGGGCCGAAGGCAAGTGGTCAGTCCCACTCCAGGGAAGGCGTGACCTTTCTCTTTGTCACCATAGAGGCTGATGCTAAGTGTCTCTTCCGTCATGGGTACAATAAACTCCCTATTAGTAAGGAGGCGGGCACGCTTGGCTGACTCCAGGTGCATGCTGATGAGGAGATCATAGTAGCCACTGCGCAGTGGGCCAGGAAGGTAGGTGCTTTCAATGGCATAGAAGAGCTGCGACTCATCCACATGACTGCAGAGGGCATGTGCCACACGGTTGTTACCCAGGGCACATACGGCGCAATAGAGCTTAAGCGTATGGTAGTGGAATTTCAGCATGTCCATTCGCTCAGAAAGCTCCAGGATGTCTATACATCTGTACAGAAAGAAATAAGCTTCATCAAGACTTAATAACCACAGATGTATAAATATTAACCTCTCAGACTGATGCAGGCCAACATTTGGAGGTCATTCAGCACAGGGAAAGAGACGGACACAGAATAATTTGGCCTGAGTGGAAAATCAGCTACAGTCATTAGTGAGTCAGTCTCAGAAACCACACCACCATCAAAAAGCACTCTTCTCATGGACTCCCACCTGTTCTCCTCAGGGATGTGGAGGGCCATCAAAGTCAGGGGTTCAGTGCACTCCACCATCCAGCCATGCCGCTCGCTCACCCGGGTGACCTCCGGTGTGAGGAAGAGGTTGGGTACGCGGCTCCATATCACAGGTGTCAGCATCTGGAAGTCTAGCCGTGGGGGGCACTGCGGGACTGAGTTTTTGCACTCACTATGGAACATGGCAGCTGAAAGGGGCATTATGTTCTTGATGGAAGAAACAGAGGGAAACACAGGAAAAGAAAACATTAAAATCCAGTACTGAGAAAAGCTCTCAGTTCAAGTACATTGTAAAACATTCATATTTGACAGAAACAGAGAGGTTCCTGTAAGGTTAGTCAAAAAAGTCTCAGAAACACAGAACATCCAAAGAACTAAGACAATCATTCAAGAGATTCACACCTTGAGCTTGCCCAGCTCCACCTGCAGCATATTCTGGCTGGAAGGAAGAACAAACACAGCCGGGAAAAGCTTGGTGTTGGGCTCCACCTGAAAAACAGCCTCACTTCATTACATCTTCAAAAAACAGATGACACTTCCACAGAGACACACCTCTACCTAAAGATCTCTTAAAGACACATTCCGTCAACTTAGCTCACCTGGAAGAAGGTGTTAACTTCTTTCCCATTGGCTGTGAAGTTCAATAAGCCAGTTGCCAGATCAACCAAACAACCAATTACCAGGTCTTCCTGACTGAAGCGGGCCTGCTGAGAGCTATTGCTGAATTCTGCTCCCCACACCATGTAACAGTTGCTATGCTTCATACTAGGATAGGACAAGAGAGGAGACCCAAGGAATGAAAGAGCATAGTTTCTGTTTTACTGTCTGTATTCGTGCATACCTGTACATAATTCACCTGTCATGAATGTTGCCTTTTTCATCACCGACAGTGACCGTGACGGTGCGTACTTTGCTGAGTTCAAAATTAAGGTCATACTGGTGGAAATCAGGGGTGACCCAACCAACCCACACACCACTGGGTTCCTGTCCAGCAAAGATGCGCACTGAGTAGAAGTACTGCAGAAAAAAGGGACAAGCAGAATTTTTAGGAACAGTCAGAAGAGTTCTCTTGGCTTTCACATTTCAGCATTGGCTGGAATGTGGTAAAGGCAAGCAGCTCACTGTAGTGGTGCTGAGAATAATTTCCGGGTCATCTCGATCATCAGGTACAACATCTTCAACCAAGCGAGGTACTGTTGGTACCACCGGAGGTGGCGTAATCAAGGCAGCCTTCTTGGCTTTGAATAGGAACCTAGAAGAAACAGGAAAATAAGTAGAATTCAAAATCATCTTCACCTCCTTAATTCTCCTTTATCTTCATCCATTTTTCCCCTCTTTCCTCACCCCCTCTTCTTGGTCTTCTCTGTGGTGACGTCCTTTTCATTCTCTCCTTTGACAGCTGGAACCTCCTTAGCGACTGAAGGCTCCTTCTCCTCCTGCTCCTTGCGGCTAGCTGACTTCTTCAACACCTCAAACTCTGAATCAGGCTCCACCTCCAGGGCTTCATCTTCAGGGATGGTGAGGGCACGGGTGAGGGGTGTGGTCCCCGCTGGCACCTTGAAGGTCTCATAGAACTGCACTGGTACACTCATCCGCATGAAAAGCATGTCCGTGTTGGCATTCTGAGAACCAAAGGTCTTATGAGTCAGCTTCAGACACGGTGGGCTGTCCACTGTCCCATCCACACGAGACACCTGCAATAACAGATACACGCTTTCTGAACCGCTTGTTCCATGCGGGGTCATGGGGAACCGGAGCCTACCTGGCAACACAGGGCGCAAGGCCGGAGGGGGAGGGGACACACCCAGGACGGGACAATAACAGATATTTTATTTTATTAATGGAAAACTGGCAAGCAATGTTGTTAGAATGTTTAATGTATTGACTTTTTCTGTTTTTTGTCTATGGGATATAAGACTCAAATGTTTTTCCTAATACGAAGAACAACAAACCTCAATGTGATTATGGTCAGCAGGTACAGGAAGAAACTGTGGCAGGCTCTTGCTGAACCACATAGTAATATCCCTCTTCATGTTGATGGCGAAGGGCTCAAAACCTTCCTGCAGGCCACAGATGGTAAAATAATGTAGACTGCTGACGTTCTGGCCCAGGTTGATTCTGCCCACTTGGGAGGGACCCAAACTGCAGACTGGGATGAAGCCTGGTAGGAAACAGTAAGATTGAGCTATGGGGCCACCACATGCACAAACACCTTTGACTGACAAGTTTCTTATGAGCAAGCATGGTTGATCCACTTATCCATCCCTCCCTTTTCCCTATAAATATCCAAATGTTGCCCTCTTTCCTTTTTACCTTCTCCAACCTCAATGTCCTTGAAAGCCATCTCAGAGCCAGAGTCACTAATCAGCATCTCTCCATTGAGCGTAAACATGATATTCATCTCACTCAGGTCTATCATACAGCCAACCACATCACCCGGCTGCCATTGTCGGCCAAAAGGCTCATTGCCAATGTGCCATCGCTGAGCCTGTGGGGAAGTATGATGGACTGATAGTACTTAATGGGTTAAAAACTGATGTTCAACAAGATTAATGGGTTAAAGATTCATATTTAACTAAGATTACTTTATGAAATTTAATTAAACTATCTGTAATTAATAAAAAGTGAATTAAGAATTCTAACAGATGGAAACAATCCTTACCTTATTGCCATTGAAGACGTAGGCCAATTCATCTGCTCCTAGCTCAGTGTCTGCTCGGACACTGGGTCGTGCCCAGCCCACCCTCATCTCACCCACTGTCACAGCTTCAAACTCAAAGTACCACTTCCCCTGGGTCACAGCATATGACTTCTCGGCCCTGAACAGACGGATCTTGTCCCCGCGGGCACTTTCAACTCCGTGGCCACCTACCGATGAGGAAGGCACAGACGGACAAGGTGTGGACAGGAGCTTGGGGAAATGCGCACAATCTTTACATGGTGTCATGAGCACTGAAATAAGGCCGTCAGTCTACTAATTAGCACGTTGGTACTACATAATGAAGATATACTTCCACCATTTATTGAACTGACAGCATTAACAAAAAATGGAATAGGAAAGAAATAACCCTAAAAGGCCCTAGATCTTAAGAGGATGAACTCACTGCTCTCCTGGTCAGGGGGCTCAATGTTATAACCATAGCCAATGAGGGTACGCACAGCGGCGCACACACTGTCACGATTCGTTTTCTTGGTTCTCTCATCCAGCAAATTGTATGGAACCAAACGTGGGTTGCGTTTGTTCATGATGTCCTGGTGAGAGGGAGAGCATTCTCTCAGGTCTCAATACAATCCATTTATATTATGCCATGAAGTCACAAGTCATCCAGTTGTAAGAAAATGAGAGGACGGGCACCTGCACAATGCTGTAAGTCCAGCCCTGCCGAACCCGATCCCGTGCCCACACATTGTGCCCATTCTCTGCCAGTTTCTCCACTAAGGTGTTCTGGTTGGGTGTCAGCTTAACATGGCTGAGGTCCAGGGGGACAGGTTTGTACCCATTGCTCATCATATAGCTGATTAGTGACAAAGTGTTGAGAGAAGAGAAGATGTGAGAAGATGTATCATGATGATGTTATATGTGCTCCCGAGCTGCGATTTGTCAGAATACAGTACTACAAATGCAAAAACAACTTAAAAGGTGTAGAGCAAGAACGCTGTGATTTAAAGCTGATGTATAAATAGCTTTAGTTTGGATATGATCTGAATGAAATCATTACTAGTATAACTATTTCAGCATATCATTGCTATCTCTTATTTGGTACAGGTGAAAACTTTTACATCATACAGCAACCATTGCTTACGTTTTTGGAAGTTTGATCTTTCTTAGGTTCTCCTCTGCCTTTTCATCTCCCATACCCACATGGCATCCAAGTGCAAGCAAAGTCCTGTAAATTAATAAGAAAGAAGCATGAGCGTGACTAACGTTGTGTCCACTTAATTTTAATGTGTTACCCAGTTGACCCTGAACTGACTTAATGGTTTCCCCGGACATCTGGAGGTTGTAGTTCCTTTCAGGTTCTGGGAGGCTCTGGAAGTCTACCAAGCAGGGGTGTAGCTTCTTATTGTCATCTCGGAACTAAATAAGGAATACAAGCAGAGTTGTCTGAAAATCTTGTCATTTTTCCACCACAATTCCCAGATCTTCCTTAGTGCAATTACTGCTGCCGTTGCACCAAGGGCCATACCACAGAAGGAGCTTACCTCTCCATAGGTCCAGCCTTGTTCAATGCGAGTGACAGCCCAGAGCTCATGAATGTTCTCTGCCAGCTTCTCCCGGATGCGCTCCAGATGTGGGGGCAGCACAATCTGGAAGGAGAAATGCAGCGGTCACTAGCAGTTGAGATGAAGAAATAAGTATGACGGCAATGTATAATCAAAAAGAGGACAGTGATGGGCAACAGGAGAAACGGAAACAGCAGGAAAAGTGCAATGACCATAAGACAAGTTAAGAATAGGTAAAGGAGTTTAGTGGACAGCAGAGAAATAGAGGAGTGTAATACAAAAGCAACACGGAAATCTTACAGAGAAAATACAACAGCGGGTGTAACAGACTACTAGAGAGTACAGGACAGCATGTGTGTCTGGTGCAGCCAGCTGGGTGCGGCTTGTACCTGTATGGTGTCCACAGGGCAGGGTGTGAAAGAGGTGTTGGTAAGTGACTGCATGGGTCCCAAAAGGTTGCAGATGCCATTAAAGTCACGCTTATACTCTTTGACAGGCTCAATGCGCATCCTCTCCTTAGGCAGCAGGGCCTCATAGCAGGGAGCATAACCAGGGGGCGGAAGGAATTTGAACTCCCCGTGACGGCCGCCTAGGAGGAAACGTGCTCTTGGAGAGCAAGCAGAGAAGGAGGTTACCTTCCTGGCAGATTACTGTTGCTTAACGTAAAGCAAACTAAAGGCTGTAGGTTTTCAGAATGTAGCACTGTTTCTTTCTTAAACAGTCAGTTATTTATTTTCAACTTCAGCTGCTCCATCAATATTTCCCAAGTGCACCATTGTTTTATCACCTGTCCTAATCACATGCACTGAAACATCTTCTGCTTTCCCTGAACTGCCTGTCAGTTACACCCATTCTTCTGAGGATTTTTTCCAGTGCCTCCAGGTTCTTACTTTATGCCAGCAGAGAAGCTGATAACAGGGAAGAAGAGCCCATCCACATTGAAGTTCTCAAACATGCCCTGAACAGGATGGCCGTTGATACGGAAGGAGATGCTAGGGACACTGAGGTCCAGGCAGCAGCTGACTACGTCGTCTCCCGCCAGGATATGCTGATTGGGTGAGGCCACTGCACGAGGGACGTGCCCTGGAGTGACAGTCAAGTCAGCATATATGTAAACCCAAGAATCTCTGTTAGCAGAAAATACAGTCCCACCTCACCTGACCAAAGGTGCAAGCCATCAAAGCCATACGAGTAGAGATCATCGCCGACGCCATTGCCCCCCCAGCCTTCTCCGCCACCTGGATAGGGGCTGTAGCCAACAGTCAGAGCCCAGCCAACACGCAGCTGAGCGGCCTGAGCTGTCACGAAGGGCTCCACATAGTCCACGATCATCTCAAAGTACCACTTCTTGTACTGTGTGGATCCTTCACATGTACCCAAGAAGATGTTAGGTCTCATACTGGTGAGAAGAAAAGATTAAAGTAGTGAGAATCTTGTGAACGTAACTTTTATGTATTTCCAGCTCTACGAATCTATATATCTTGCATACATCTTACATATTCACAAAATTAAATCAGGAGGGTACAGTAGGAAGTTTTTTCCTGGAATTCAAGCCCAAATCTGTCTGCTATTGAATTATTTTTTTTTTCATTTAGCATGGTCTTTCTGTAAAGTAACTTATAATACAAGGTTTGAATGCTAAGTTTCTTAATTTACACAGGGGGGTATTTTTACTACAGCAGGAGGTGGGAGTCAAACCAAGGGTTTTTTATTCCAACACAATAGCTGAAACCACTGTGCTAACTGCTACCACGCGTCACTCTAATTACTCAACTGCTAACCTATCTGCCATAAACAAGGAAGCTTTACACTAAAATTATTTTATTGCCCAAAGAAAAGATTATTTGCAGCTTTGGATCTACATTTCACTAAATGTCCTACATTGAATAAAGCTACTGACATCTCACCTGGTGACATAGTTGACGATATTGGTCTGGAGCAGGAGATCTCGACCTGGCAACAGGTTTTCTGTGATGAGGTTCTGATTGGACCTCACAGCCACACCATTGCACACACATAGAGAGCGCAGCACATCCAGTACCTGAGTGGGAGAGAGACAACACATGTGGTCCAGCCAGTCCCAATCTGCATAGAGAACTTATGTGAGTTTCAGCCACTGACCTTGTGATTGCGCCCATGCTTATCCAGAAGGGAGATGATGGATTTGATGTGATTCTCCTGGATGATGTTCAGAACTTCCGGGCTCTCAATTAAAACACAGTACAACACTTCAAGAATGCCTACAGAAAAAGAATGCAAGGACAGGTGAAACACATAGTATTAGTGTATTAGTGTGAGTATTAGCTCATTCAGGCGAGATTGTATGAACAGATGGTAGGTTATGTGGACGAATTTGTTTTTTTTTTTTTGGTGTGAGTTACCTCCGGAAGCTTCCAGACGATCCAGTTTGCTGACCAGCCAGTCAAGATTATCACAAAATAGTGCACAGTTGGCCCGATTTCCTCGGATAAGAGATGCTTTGGAAAGAGAAAATAGAAAAAAATTGATAAGCATTGCATCATTTGCCCTGAACTTGGTGTGCATAAAATATTTCATATATATATATATATATATATACTGTATATGGTACATGGACTTCTTACATCTGTAAGAAGGTTTACAAGAAATATGGTAGCAAGTGTGTAAGATGATGTAGAAGGGGTCATGGTGAGACACGTGGGATCGTACCCAGCAGTTCGTACAGCAGGTTGACGATCTCCTTCCAAAACTCTCCGGCCTCCTCTCCAGCAAACTCAGCAAAGTGAGCAGATGTGTTGTAGACATTTAGCCGGTCGACACAGTTCAACACTAGGGTGATCATTCCCTGAGCACAGCAGGGTGAGTATACAGTGACTTTACAAGAAAGTAAATAGCAGATGAGTACTAAATAAATAAATAATCAATCCCATTGAAATAAAGACATGAATACAGCAGATCCCAGGCCAGACAGTTATGTTCCCTGACCTCCTCCTGGAAGAGGTTCTGGCGATTCCGAAGGGAGCGCAGCTTCGTTTGTTTCTCCTCGTGCTCCAGGTCCTCCTCTGGGTAGCGGAAGTAGTGGATGAGGTCCTGAAGTGAGAGGACAACGCTGTCCAGGGGCAGAGTCAGTGGTGTTGGAGTCTTGTTCTTCGCGCTCAGGGAGTCCAGTTCTCTGGGTCAGTCAGAAACATGAAGAAAACAGGGTTACATTCAGTTTGATATTGTCACAATAAACTTTGCAAGGTGTCCTTTGTTCCCTATAAATTGTGTTTCAAGTATTTCGATCCTCTCGGACAAAATCAGGTCACAATCAGGCATTGTAAATGTAAACTTCTTATGGGTCACTCTTGAAAATAAAGTCAGAACAAAAGGACAAACAAAGCACACACTCTGTACACAGCCTGATCGGAAATAACATCTCCAAGGTAAAATTTCACTGCATTTGAGAAAAAAAATGTATCTGGGGTAGTGGTTGAGAGCGGGATTAGTGGTCATACTTGATGAACTGTGTGAAAAGGCCCGTGGTGCTGTATATCATGCGGGCTGCTTGTGACTCCTCCATCTGTGAGCGGGACGGACACAGTCCATCGTCCATGTGTCCCTCCTGGTGCAGGATGGCCTGAGAGATGAGACAAATTGGTAAGTCATAGTAAGCTGTAAGTTGTAATCATCTAATAGTACTCGTGCTCTCTCTACAATAAATGCATCTTTCCATGTATGGGATGTGAACAAGTGGGTAAAAAATACTAGTTAAATCCCACCTCCACCTCCCCATGTTCCTAGCTCATCTCCTTATAGGTCATCTCACTGTACTCCACTTAAATGCAAGAAAAAATCCTAGTTTTACCCTTCTCTTGGGAGTCCCTAGACGAGCAGACTTGGCATCCAAAGCGGCGTAAGTGAGCCACAGCCCTGTGGAGACATGCTGCACAAAGCACATGGACTCCCCGTACTTGATCTCTGGTGTGCCCATACCCTCCACATCGCGCTTCGGGGCCACCTCTGACTTCTCCTGCTCGTGAGAATGTGCGGTGGGGGCAAACGCAAGACAAGGGAAGAAAGAAGCAGTGTGAAGGAAAATTCCATCTTCATGTTTGCTGCTAGCAGATACACTCAGATTAAATTCGGTTCAGATTAAATTCAAGGGTTGGACAATGGTCAAAGCTAAAGCTGCATGCTGAAAATGGTATTACATTTATATTTTCAAAAGGGGAGGCCTGCTGTTGATTCCATGACAAAATAACCATATCGGTCAAAATTGACGGATGTTCTTAGCTCAGCTCGTCTGAGAAAAACACTGTGTTTCAGTTTTGATGGGGGCGCTAATGTGCAATAAGCAGTTACAACGCATGTGGCTGCTGGAAAAGTGAAACAGGCAGTTCCACTCTGAGGCCCTCAGCCAAACCTTTGAGGCTCGGAAGCAGAACGCTGACATTTTGGTGTTAGCCCGCTTGGGATCGAGCACCATCAAGCCTTTCTCCTCGTCCAGACACAGGTACCGGCCTGTGGTTACGTGACGCACCCGGAACGGCTGACCCCATTTCATATGGCTGCCACTCCACCTGCAGGGACCGCAAAGAGTTTCATGAGAGGT
Source organism: Scleropages formosus (assembly GCF_900964775.1). Classification (NCBI taxonomy): domain Eukaryota; kingdom Metazoa; phylum Chordata; class Actinopteri; order Osteoglossiformes; family Osteoglossidae; genus Scleropages; species Scleropages formosus. The sequence goes on along the minus strand of NC_041815.1, from coordinate 7,936,733 downwards.
AATGACAAGGTGCACAATCTCCTTTGCTATATGACAAGAAACACTGCTGCTCACCCAATTCTGAGGGGCTCCAGCCTCCATAATGACCTGGCTTGGCTGCAAACAGCACCTGCCTCGTACTGGGCAGTTCTGTAAAAAATACGCAGTGAGCAGTAAAGGGATAGCAGGCAGTCCAGCATTTTTTTAACTGGAGACCTCTCTTACGTGCGCTGGTCCTCTCCTTGGTCAGCGGATGGAATAGCCAGACACTCGTCCATGTGACCATGGAAAAGCCTGAGGACATGGCCTCCCGTCAGGTACCCTGTAGAGGTAGAGCAGCAGAATCAGAAGCAGGTAGGTCAAGGTGGATTGAGGTCATAGACATAGATCACATGGTCATCCTGGGTGTAGGTTAGGGTTAAATGCTTCTTCAACTGGGTTTCATATGGACCTCCCCAGTGCGATATCTGACAGCCATGTAGCATGTTGGAATCAGGTTAATAATAGCTCTCCTCCAAGTATGTTGTTGCTCAATGAAACCTATAGCCTTCGGAGGGAAAATAAGTAGGCAGCTCACAGTACATTCACTGGATGAAGTGTGTTCTAGTGTTCAATCCACTTTGAAATGAGTATCATTTTTCAAGAAAGAAATTTGACACGATGGCACAGTGGATAACACTGGTGTCTCAAAGCACCTGGGTTATGTGATTGGACATATTTCAATCCCTCTTTAGTCTCTGTGGAGTTGTATGTTCTGCTAATGTTAGTATGGGTTACCTCCCACAGTCAAGTGCATTGGTTACTCCAATTTGTCCATAATATGTATGTGTCTGTGTTACCTTGTTATGGTGTACAGATGGGTCAATAACCTTAGGAAGTTTAATGCAGTTATCATTGTAACTTGTGCTGGATGAAGGTGTCAGCGAAATACGAAATCTAGCAATCATTGTACATTGCTTTGGAGAAAGGAGTCTGCAAATGAATAAATATGAATGAGACATAACACTTGTGTAAAAGGCTACGACATAATTGGGAAAAGTGCTAAATATAAAAAAAATTATGTATGTTATTGTTTTTAAATTCTGGGCAGTTGGTCACAAGCCAACAAAATCAGGGATGGCATCAGAGTCATACACTTTGAGAAAATTACCTTACCTGAATAGTGTTAATATATATTCATTTATAAACAGATTTTATAAACACTTTTTTGATTATAGAAAAATGCCAACATATGAAACAAGAAAACATCTGTGAGAAAGTAACTGCTCTTTGTATAGGGAAAAGGAATGCTGGACTGACCCTCAGCCATCTCACACCCCGAACACACCGGGTTCATGTTCCACAGGGTCTGCATGAAGGAGGCGTCCACCATCAAGTCCCCGCTGGCATAGGACAGATGCTGCAAACACAAGATGTGAGCTTCAATGGAACACCATGGGACATGAGTGCAAGCACAATGAGATGGGGTGTTTACCTGTACATAGCCACACAAAGCCATTCGTGAATTCTTACCAGATATCTTTCCGAGGACACGCTGACCAGGATGAGGTCGTCTCCAACTCGGACTTTCTCACCCTCTGACCTCTGCTTGGATGCGGGGTGAATCGTCCACCAGCATGCCTCTCCTGTTAAGGAAAATTACAATATAGATTGCTGCCCCTGGCCCGGATGTCTTACTCAAGGCACAAACCGGTGTTCGCTGTGGTCCCTGCAGTGCCACCAACCTGTGGAATCTTCCTGCAGGCCCACATCACAGGCCAGCTTGTCTGTGAGTGACCGGGAACTAGTCAAGCAGCTGAGGTACTGGAATACAAACAGACAGAGAGAAAGTTGTATAAAACTCCAATCCTCCTTATTCACCACTACTGCCTACTGGATTTACAGATGGATAATAATAATAATAATAATAATAATTATAATAATAATAATAAGAAGAAGAAGAATAATAAGAAGAAGAAGAAGAAGAAAAAGAAGAAGAAGTTCTCTACTCACTGTCACTATCATTTGTCACATGAAAAAAACAGTAAGGATTAAAGTTAAATTTTAATAATGGCATGCTGACTAAATGAATGTTAGAGAAAAAGAAAAAAGCAAAAGCAAATGAAAAGGGAGCAGGATAAACAGGGGGTCTCACCATGCCTGAGTGGCTGTGCCTGAGTAGGATGGCATGGCCATAGAGCAGAGTGCGGTGGCCCCCTCCTTGGGATGACTGGAGGGAGGTGCAGCAAAAATAAAAAATAAAAAAAACAGCATCACCACAAAGACAATACTATGCATTTTTTTTCTGTTCAAACTCTGCTTCTACACCTGGAAGACATACAATCATAAGTCAAAACAGAAACCGATGGCCAAAACACAACTGTAGAAGAGGGAAACTGTAAATTACACTGTGAAAAAGATAACAGTCATTTCAACTTACTCAATATAGCACACACACACATACACGCACACGCTGGCTGAAACCGCTTGTCCGGAGCAGGGTCCCAGCGAGCCGGAGCCTAACCCGGCAACGCAGAGCACGAGGCTGGAGGGGGAGGGGACACACCTAGGACGGAACGCCAGTCCGTCGCAAGGCACCCCAAGCGGGACTCAAACCCCAGACCCGCCAGAGAACAGGACTCGGCCAAGCCCACTGCGCCATCCTGTCTCCCCTCAATATAGCACACAATCACAATAGTAACAAGCTCTCAGCTAAAAAAAAAACACTACCCATACCATTTACAGTAGAGCTGCTGATGCCTTACCTGTTTCATTCTCTGGTAACATTTTAAACAAGAAAGCATGAACACTGTTTTGGTATTAGGGGTTTACATCAATACAACCAACATTATGATTATTCCATGGGTAAGAGCAGGCCACCATCGCTGGGTTAAACACACATAGTCCACCAGAACACATGACATGGAAAGGTTGGGTTTGTCGGGGGGGGGGCTTGTTCCTCATTCACATGAACTCCGTAAAAAGCCCTGCACACCTGGCTATCCCTCCAGCTGACGGAGCCCCCCGCCTTGAGAGGCATAGCCATAAACACAGTACAGGCCATTAACTGGGCTTCATGCCACGTTATTCTGATCTGATCTGAGCCTGGGCTCAGTCAAGAAGCCCCTAATTGCTGAACCAACAATGGATTGTGTGAACTCAACACCCGAGTCAGCAGGACATTTGGCATGACCTGCTTAGGATTAAGTGGGCTCATTTTACACATCCAAAGATGCCTTCTTTGGGAATGTTTATGAGTGGAAAAAAATGAGGCTGGAGCTGAATGAGGATGGAGGGTTGGAGGGTTCATGCTTTGCTGGATCAACAGGGGGAACGCGGGTGAAATGGGGAGGGGAAAACACAAATAAAACAAGATGTGAAGCAATCAATGAAGAACATTAATGAACCTGAACAATGACAGTGAGCTTTGGCACCCCTGGAGGCACAGGGAGAAGGAAATGAGGTATGGAACATAGAAAAGCAACGATGAACAAAAAGCATGACTGCAGACCAACAATGGGTAACACAAAGACAGGGAAGGGTGGAGTGAAAATGTGGCCCAAACTAGATAAGGACTGTTCCCATAATCCAGGAACAGATCCATCTCAGATGGCCAGTTAAGTGTACCAGGTGAAGTGTCAGTCTTAATGATACTGAGCAAACTTAGGAAAAGGTGCACTTAGTCCAAAAGAGTACCTACGACAACATTAACTCATCGGGAGAACATTCATTAGGACACGTAAGTCTCCTGGGTTGGAGTTTGGGAGGGGTAGGGTAAGCAGGATTGAGGGTGATGGGTGAGGTTTCAGAGGAAACTTCACAGGAGAGGAGAC